>NC_060142.1:304725079-304867579 GCF_021461385.2 Schistocerca piceifrons | reverse complement strand
GATGTATGACAGACATATCCTTTAGGACAGTGCAGTGAAATTTGGCATTATTAGGATATGGCAGGAGATGACCGAAGCGAGTGTCTTTGCTAACAACACTGCATCGCCTGCAGTGGCTCTCATGGGTTCATGACCATATCAGGTGGAGCCTAGACGACTAGAAACCATGACCATATCAGGTGGAGCCTAGACGACTAGAAACCATGACTGGCGGATGAATCCTAATTTCAGTTGATGAGAGCTGATGGTAGGGTTCGAATGTGGCACAGACCCTACAAAGCCATGGTCCCTACATGAATGGACTGGTTCCTCTGGTCCATCTGAAGCTACTTGGAGACAATTTGCAGCTGTTCATTTAGTTCATATTACCAAACAACAATGGAATTTCTTTAGATGATAATTCTCCATGTCACTGGATCACAATTGTTGACGAGTTGTTTGTTAGAACCCTCTGAACAATGAGAGTTAATGATTTGGCCACCCATGACAACATTTATGGAACATAATGAAGAGGTTAGTTCATGCACAAAATACTGCACTGGCAAAAGTTTCACAGTTGTGGACTGTTATAGAGGCAGCAAGGCTGAACATTTCTGTAGGTGACTTCCAATGACTTGTTGAGTCTGTGCCACGTGCAGTTGCTGCACTATGCTGGGCAAAAGGAGCTCCGATTCGATATTAGATGGTATCTCATGACTTTTGTCATCTCAGTTTATGTTTGTAGTGAGAGTGGAGGGCTTCTCATTAAGTTTTTTTTTAATTAGTAGTGAAGAGAACAATAAATCAGTTACTTGTATAAAAATCATATGTGTTAAAGTACTGTGCATGCAGAGATTCTAGAATGAAGTATTTGTTGGTAAAAGTACACAAGATAAAACAGAGATCAATAGTATTGTAGCTGAAGAACATCTGTATCAAGGTTTGATTTATAAAATAAAGCAGGAATCTTAATGACACTTCTTTTAATTGTATGGATACGTGCACTTTTGTTCCTGGACAGCTAAAACTAAATAGTGTAGCTCTAACTGAGAAATGGAGATTTGCTATTCTGGGATACTCAAGCTCATAGCTTTATGGTTGTGTATCCCAGGAATTAAGTTTACCTACTACTTTTGGAATATTTCTACACTTTTTTGTTTTAAATTTGTGTACCTGACATATTGAAGGTAATGTTTACATTAAACGTTTTGGTTCTTGGTTTTATTTCATGACCTCCTTAGGGTTTAATCTCATTCTCTTCTATTTTAAATGTTACCAGTTTCTCATTATTTTTAATTTATTTGAGAAGGGATATACAGAATACTTATGTAAATACCACAGTCTGTCCAAATAAATTGCAAATATAATCAGTAATCTTTGAAATTGGTAGTGTTCTTAAAACTCTTCATGATAAATTTATTTTTAAAAATTTTACAGCAGAACACATGTTAATTTTGCAGAATTGAATAATTTGTCTATTTGTGGATATGTGCCTGTTACTCTATAGGACCTTTAGTTAATTTAAAATGATTATTTTCATACACGGTTTGTGTGTGGGCATTTTCTCATTGTGCACTAAGGAGTTTCTTTTTTTATTTCTTTTTTTTTACTCACAGTCTAAGTATACATAATAAGGCACACCATAGAAGCATGTGTAATGTTTTCATTTAAGATTTATGTTATACGACTGCCATTCAGGAAGTATTGAACGCTTATTTTATTGTTTTCCCCCCTGCTTTGCCTTTTTGTATGAATTAAGCATGAATTAAATCGATACAAGATTCAGAATTAGATCAAAACTATGTATGACTAAAACAGTGTGTGTGTGTGTGTGTGTGTGTGTGTGTGTGTGTTTGTTCAAATTGTGAAAGCAATTGAAAAAGATAACTTAGTTTTCTTTTGGAACTAAATTTTCACTTTTTGGGGATAGAAAAAATAAAGTTTAGATATAATGAAGGAAAAGATGTCACCTTTGGTATCTTTTCACAGTTCCTTAACCCCCCTCCCTTTGTCCCTCTCCTCTCCCATTTACTATTTAGATCATGAGGTTGCGCCTTTGTGTGAGAAAGTAACACATTATTTCTGTGGTGTAGTTGCACTGTCAAATGTTTGCATTTGGTGGCATTATATTGTTCTTGATGTAATATTGTAGCAGCATGTGTTTTATTTCTAAAGTTGATTTCAGTGATTTGGTAAAGCATTTATTTGTAAAGAAGGCATGTTCATTAATCTGACATTGTCCAGGATGTCAGTAATGTGAATATGAATTGTTTAATACAACTGTGATTCACATTGTTAAACTGTAGATTCCTGTTTTTTTATGGCATTCAAGGTATTATGTACACACACACACACACACACACACACACACACACACACACACACACACACTTAAGATATATATATATATAAAAAACAAAGTTGAGGTGACTTACCGAATGAAAGCGCTGGCAGGTCGATAGACACACAAACAGACACACAAAATTCTAGCTTTCGCATCCAACGGTTGCCTCATCAGGAAAGAGGGAAGGAGAGGGAAAGATGAAAGGATTTGGGTTTTAAGGGAGAGGGTAAGGAGTCATTCCAATCCCGGGAGCAGAAAGACTTACCTTAGGGGGAAAAAAGGACAGGTATACACTCGCACACATACACACATCCATCCACGCATATACAGACACAAGCAGACATAGTTCTTTGCGGAGGGAATGTAAATAAAACTTAATGGGGTCGTTGTGGGGGTGTTGTGAGGGTGACATGGTATTAGAAGGTGGAAAGTGTAACATGAGGCTGAAATGAAAATGAAAATAAAAATATATGGGGAGGGATAAAGGTGGAGTGGAAAGTAACTGGAGATCTGGTGTGAAAAAAGGCGAAAAGGTGTTGGTTACAGCTGGGCTATGTTGGACTTGGGTTGGTAGACAACGATGTGCACAAAGGTTAGGTGGTTGTGTTGCCGCCAAAACACGTTAGAGGATGGAGAAATTTGGGAAAATTTCGAAAAAACTGCATGTAATATATTAAAAGGAGTGGTTTTGTGGTGGCAGATTATGAAAATGAGGCTAACAATTGTCTGACGAAGAAATAATGACGTTAAAACCTGTGGGAAGCGGCTAAAAATTATCAGTGATGTGGGAAAAATGGAAATGGAAATAAAGCGAAAGTTATTAGAACTAGCCGAAACAGTTGTTTAAAAGGTGAAAGGAACTGTTTGTGAACTAGAAATGGTGGATTTTATAGCGTCGGTAGTGTTGAAAGCGGCAAAAAAATTTTTTTGGTTACGTATTATTGAGTATATATAGGCGGGATAAAATTGTACAGCAGATTACGGTAAAAAGGAGAAGGTGAATACAAAGTGAAACTACTGGCAAAAACAGAAAGAGAAAATAAGACGACAGAAAAGATTTCGAAATGCAACAGTGACAATAACAAACGTAATTGTTGGGTTCAAATTAATGATATCAATATAATAGAGGGAAACATTCCACACGGGAAAAATATATTTAAAAACAAAGATGATGTGACTTACCATACGAAAGCGCTGGCAGGTCGATAGAAACACAGACAGACACATACATACACACAAAATTCAAGCTTTCGCAACAAACTGTTGCCCCATCAGGAAAGAGGGCAGGAGAGGGAAAGACGAAAGGAAGTGGGTTTGAGGGAGAGGGTAAGGAGTCATTCCAATCCCGGGAGCGGAAAGACTTACTTTAGGGGGAAAAAAGGACGGGTATACACTCGCACACACACACACACATATCCATCCACATATATACAGACACAAGCATATATATATATATATATAATTTTTTTTTTTTTTTAGCCAACCCAAGTGAAGTTTTTGTACCTTGAAGGACAGTAGTCCAGTTTGAAATTATTTGAGAGCTGCAGTGCATGCACTTTCACTTTATTATTTCACACTCAGTTTCAGAACGCGAGAATAATAGTTAGTACAAAAGGTTCTTCTTAGTTCTGCAATTCAAATTTCTCCTGAGTTCAAGAACAGCTCGGGTTTCCTTCTATAACACGATACAGTGCAATTCTAACCTCACTTCCAGGTGCACACTTTGCTAGACTGAATTGTATAAAAGCAATGTGTTGATGACTCAAGAAATATTGATCCTAATGTTGATCCTTTTAAAAAATACCTGATTGCTCAGTTTAAGGTTAAATGGTTGGTGACTAGGCCATCAGTCAGAACATATTTATTGTGTTTGCCAGTGTAGAAGGAAAAAGGGATTTTGGGGGGAAGGCATTACTGTTGCTGTAGTTCTGTGGTGGTGACTTGCTCTGAAAAGATATACTGTATTATTTTTCGTTTTTGTTATTGAACTTTGTAATGGAATTGAATTGTCGCAATCTGTCTAATCAAATGCAGTTGCATAATGTATCTTACTCAACCTGTGCTTGACTGTTACACGAATAGCCAGTTTCAGATCTGACGACATCCCACTCAAAAGGCATACCAGTCTGTTTAGTTCACCATGATGACAGGAGCGTTCTCTCTCCAACACAGTAATTGTCTCTGATTTAAATGTTCCTGAACATATGGCTTTTGAAATTTGAGCATCTTCACTCCGAACATAAAGTTTCGTGATAGCTCAGATAAGCAGGACATATTCATATCAGTAAGTACTGTAAAATATCAGTCTGCAAGCAACATGAATTGTTAATATCTGAGAAGCAGGGCAACAGACAAACTGCCAAATAAGTAAACTGTAGTCAACACGGCACAAGGTGATACCCAACAGTTCCAGTTGTCTGAGCATGGCAGCTTTGTGTGCCTGTCTCAACCAAACACCTTACCCAATACTGTAAACATCTGTATGTCAGTGCATAATTATTGTCACAGCTGTGTAGAAGGCTGTTGCCTCACCTGCAGCCATTTCAGAATTGCAGCAAAAAGCTGGCAACAGCACTCATAGCTGTCAGGGGCCTTCTTACACTGTCACAACTATAGCCAATCATGAAAAGTAAGTAGAATTGCAGCCACACTTCTGTTCACAGAGCTTTCAGTTGCTTGGTTTTTTTTTTTTTTTTTTTTTTTTTTTTTTTTTTTTTTTTTTTTTTTTTTTTAATAAAAGGCACCTGTCAACTGATCAGCTTTTGATTTAAGAATTTCAAATGTGCAATAATTTGTGGTGGTGATCAGCATTCACAACTACTTCACATCAAGAATCATCCTCAAGAAGAGAGAACCATCACTCTGAGACAAGCCAGCATCATCTCGTCTGATAACTTCTTGACTTCTCTGAGGCTTTCTTGTGATATGTATGTTAAAGATAACAACAAGATCAAAAATTCTGTTCTTGGCAGAGACAGTGAAAAGTTTACTTCATCAGACATTATCAGGTGTTGTCTAAGACTTCACAGATAATGTGCTAATTTTGTTTATCAGTCTTTCTCAGACTGTAAATAGCATACAGTTTTAAGAGTGGAAATCCAGTTTCTCAGAAGCTCCCTACAATAACATAGCTTTATTTTTCAAATAATCTGCACTTTATTTAGTGTCTGAGTACTTACGGTCTGAAAATTGTTACTAAGTGCCCACTGTCTGGCCACATTTTCCTTTTTTCTGAAGATGATGTGCAGTAGTAATCTTTTTGTCTGCTAACTCTCCATAGTTGCAACAGAAGCTATCTGAATAGAAGCTTTACTGCAGCATCCCACATCTGCTCCAGCCACTACATTACATTACATTAATTTCCTGTTTATCATTTCTCTACTGATGCAGGTAATCCACACTGGAATACAAGCATTCAGTTACAATTTTTGTATGGAAATTAAATTGATAGCTGCAATGCAACTCAAATTTAACGAGATGTACTTGGTTATACTGTGTGTGTTGAGCACAGAATAATAATGTTTAGTTGCAAAATTTGAAATTAATGAAGCACAAGTTAAGTCTTTGTCTTGCTCACATATTCTCTTCCTTTTTACTTAACCTTTTTTCTTTTTTCACAAATTGCTGCTCCTTGCGAAAACTGAAACAAAGATGCTCATTGATACCTGAAACACAACCCTTTTGAAGAAATATTCATGGGTTCACAAGCACCCTAACCTTGAGAACATTACAAACAATTATATTTCTTTGTTCAGTTTATTGGTCATCTGTTTCATGGAATTTTCTGCACAGATTTCCCCAAAATAATAAACAATTTCCAGAATGAGATTTTCATTCTGCAGCGGAGTGTGCGCTGATATGAAACTTCCTGGCAGATTATAACTGTGTGCCCGACCGAGACTCGAACTCGGGACCTTTGCCTTTCGCGGGCAAGTGCTCTACCATCTGAGCTACCGAAGCACGACTCACGACCGGTCCTCACAGCTTTGCTTCTGCCAGTATCTCGTGTCCTACCTTCCAAACTTTACAGAAGCTCTCCTGCGAACCATGCAGAACTAGCACTCCTGAAAGAAAGGATAGTCGGTTTAATAATGAATAACAAAATAGGAGTGCGGGTAAGCTACTAACAAAAGCATAGTGAACACATTATTGTGACCAAGATAGACACGAAGCCCACGCCTACTACAGTAGTACAAGTTTATATGCCAACTAGATCGGCAGAAGACGAAGAAATTAGGAATTGTATGATGAAATAAAAGGAATTATTCAGATAGTGAAGGAAGACAAAAATTTAACAGTCATGGGTGACTGGAATTCAGTAGTAGGAAAAGGGAGTGAAGGAAACGTAGTAGGTGAATATGGATTGGGGCTAAGAAATGAAAGAGGAAGCCACCTGGTAGAATTTTGCACAGAGCACAACTCAATCATAGCTAACACTTGGTTCAAGAATCATAAAAGAAGGTTGTATACATGGAAGAAACCTGGCGATACTGACGGGTTTCAGATAGATTATATAATGGTAAGACAGAGATTTAGGAACCAGGTCTTAAATTGTAAGACATTTCCACAGGCAGATGTGGCCTCTGACCACAATCTATTGGTTATGAACTGTAGATTAACACTGAAGAAATTGCAAAAAGGTGGGAATTTAAGGAGATGGGACCTGGACACACTGACTAAACCAGAGGTCGTACAGAGTTTCAGGGAGAGCGTAAGGGAACAATTGACAGGAATGGGAGAAAGAAATACAGTAGAAGCAGAATGGGTAGCATTGAGGGATGAAGTAGTGAAGGCAGCAGAAGATCAAGTAGGTAAAAAGATGAGGGCTAGTAGAAATCCTTGGGTGACAGAAGAAATATTGAATTTAATTGATGAAGGGAGAAAATATAAAAATGCAGTAAATTAAGCAGGCAAAAAGGAATACAAATGTCTCAAAAATGAGATTGACAGGAATTGCAAAATGGCTAAGCAGGGATGGCTAGAGGACGAATGTAAGCATGTAGAGGCTTATCTCACTACGGGTAAGATAGATACTGCGTACAGGAAAATTAAAGAGACCTTTGGTGAAAAGAGAACCACTTGTATGAATATCAAGATCTCAGATGGAAACCCAGTTCTAAGCAAAGAAGGGAAACCAGAAAGGTGGAAGGAGTATATAGAGGGTCTATACAAGGGCGACGTACTTGAGGACAATATTATGGAAATGGAAGAGGGTGTAGATGCAGATGAAATGGGAGATAACATACTGTGTGAAGAGTTTGACAGAGCACTGAAAGACCTGAGTAGAAACAAGTCCCCAGGAGTAGACAACATTCCATTAGAACTACTGACGGCCTTGGGAGAGCCAGTCCTGACAAAACTCTACCATCTGGTGAGCAAGATGTATGAGAGAGGTGAAATACCCTCAGACTTCAAGAAGAATATAATAATTCCAGTTCGAAAGAAAGCAGGTGTTGACAGATGTGAAAATTACCAAACTATTAGTTTAATAAGCCACAGCTGCAAAATACTAACAAGAATTCTTTACAGATGAATGGAAAAACCGGTAGAAGCTGACCTCGGGGACGATCAGTTTGGATTCCGTAGAAATATTGGAACACTTGAGGCAATACTGACCCTATGACTTACCTTAGAAGCTAGATTAAGGAAAGGCAAACCTATGTTTTTAGCATTTGTAGACTTAGAGAAAGCTTTTGACAATGTTGACTGGAATACTCTCTTTCAAATTCTGAAGGTGGCAGGGGTAAAATACAGGGAGTGAAAGGCTATTTACAATTTGTACAGAAACCAGATGGCAGTTATTAGTCGAGGGGCATGAAAGGGAAGCAGTGGTTGGGAAGGGAGTGAGACAGGGTTGTAGCCTCTCCTCGATGTTATTCAATCTGTATATTGAGCAAGCAGTAAAGGTAACAAAAGAAAAATTTGGAGTAGGTATTAAAATCCAGGGAGAAGAAATAAAAACTTTGAGGTTCGCCGATGACATTGTAATTCTGTCAGAGACAGCAAAGGACTTGGACGAGCAGTTGAACGGAATGGACAGTGTCTTGAAAGGAGGATATAAGATGAACATCAACAAAAGTAAAACGAGGATAATTGAATGTAGTCGAATTTAGTTGGGTGATGCTGAGGGAATTAGATTACTAAATGAGACACTTAAAGTAGTAAAGGAGTTTTGTTATTTGGGGAGCAAAATAACTGATGATGGTCGAAGTAGAGAGGATATAAAATGTAGACTGGCAATGGCAAGGAAAGCGTTTCTGAAGAAGAAAAATTTGTTAACATCGAGTATAGATTTAAGTGTCAGGAAGTCATTTCTGAAAGTATTTGTATGGAGCGTAGCCATGTATGAAAGTGAAACGTGGACGATAACTAGTTTGGACAAGAAGAGAATAGAAGCTTTCGAAATGTGGTGCTACAGAAGAATGCTGAAGATTAGATGGGTAGATCATATAACCAATGAGGAGGTATTGAATAGGATTGGGGAGAAGAGAAGATTGTGGCACAACTTGACTAGAAGAAGGGATTGGTTGGTAGGGCATGTTCTGAGACATCAAGGGATCACCAATGTAGTATTGGAGGGCAGTGTGGAGGGTAAAAATCGTAGAGGGAGACCAAGAGATGAATACACTAAACAGATTCAGAAGGATGTAAGTTGCAGTAGGTACTGGGAGATGAAGCAGCTTGCACAGGATAGAGTAGCACGGAGAGCTGCATCAAACCAGTCTCAGGACTGAAGACCACAACAACAACAACATGATGTATAACAAATAAAATTTCATGGGCTGATTATATTTTAGTGCTGTGTTAATTCTGTAAGGTAGTAACAGTGATTCTGTGTTTGTTTACTGCCCAAAAACTCTTGTAGTAGTGTATTTTCAACTCATCGTGGCATAATGAAGAGTTCATTAAATTTTGGGCAGGCAGCTGTGCAAATAAAATTTCTTCCCCTAATATTTCCACCTTCATGGTGGAGCATATAAGGTTGCACTTGGCACCTTGTCATCAGTCTTGCTAGTTACTCTGAGGAGGGCCGGACGATATGCTGCTGAAATATCAGTGGAAGAAATTCTATTTGCACAGCTACATGCCCAAAATTTAATGGAGTAACATTGTATTTGTCAGTTTCGTAGTAAATATTGCATTGAGAGCAGTTTGTTAAATGTGAATTTGAACTGCAGCAAGTTTTGATGAAATCATTTGTGAAAGTGAGGGAAACATAATCAGAAATCCTTGAATCTTGAATCTTTTCATGGAGAATGTATTGCGTACATGCAAGGGGTAAGGAGTCTCAGAGAGAGGAAAAGCTCAACAGAGGTCTTCGAGTGGTTAAGAAGTCCTGTAATTTGCACATCATCTCTATGCAATCAGTTGCATCAGAGTTTTCAGAAAGGGGCCCAATTTGTAACAAGAAAAGTCATTTGTACTTTACCAAAACAATGCATTTGCTAAGACATCATCGGGAAGTGTGTCATTTCAAGAATTACGAAGAGATGTCACTGTCTTTATGCATTGCAAAATAGCTGATTTTCGTGACCTTCATTTCTCAAGTAAAGTTAAAAGTAATGCTTAATCTGTTGTTATAGTTTTACTCCTTACACTTTTGTCTTTAAGAAATCATTTTTGTGTCCACATCAGATGCTCCCTGTAGCCACTGCATTAGTGGGAAGGACCCCTTGCAGCTGGAATATTGGTCCTTGGTGGGAACCCTGAATTGAATAAATGAATAATATTAAGTTCTAACATAAAGGTGATCTGTTGAAGTAAATTTCATTTGCTCTGCCCAAAAAATTGAGACAAAAGCATACACCAAAAATAGACTTTTAAAGATTTTGCAAAATGACTGTGTATGCTGATAGATTCAATTTAGAATGCTGGTGGTATCAAATTCTGATCAGAACCATACGTACCATACTCAAGGTTCTTGCAAATTTGAAAAATATGGTTTCAAGAAAAAAACAATTAGTTTTGGGTTACATTATTTGTAGTCAAGTTAAATGTACCTCTGGTTAGCAATCTGTGGACTGTACAATAATACTCCCAGATCCAAAAGGAGGTCCTCATCCATCTTCTTTATGGCCATGCTTCTTTGACAGCTTGTGTCATCTGCTGCTCTGTCCACTCAGTATGCTTTTTGACTACTTCGGTGCAGAAGCTGTAAAAGGCTGATCCAGTCTCAAGTTCGAGCATGTTCATAATTTTCGTAATGCCTGTTAGGTCATCATTGAAATTACATGCTGCCACACTGACCTCATGTCAAATGTTTTTTTCATGCTGTGAATGGATTTCAGACACAGTTTTTCACAAAACACTTTGTAACTTGATAATGGAGTTTCTGGTAAACTTATGATGAATACTGCAAGTAGACATCTCAGAGAACATCTTGGGGGGGGGGGGGATATTATTATTATTATTATTATTATTTGAAATTTTGAAGGAGGCTGACCCCCTTAAGAAGAAGTGAGGAAGATTACATTTTAATATACCATGGATAAAGGGGTCGTAAGACATGGAACACAAGCTCTGACTAGGGAAGAAGGGGGAAGAAGATTGGTTATATTCTTTCAAAGGAATCATCCCAGCATTTTTCTTAGATAATTTTGGAAAATGGTGAAAAACACAACTCTGGGTGGCTGAATGGGGATTTCAAACATTGTTCTCTGGAATGAGCATCCATTCTGCTAACCACTACGCCATCTCACTCAGTGCCATTAAGAAGCCATCTTCGGAGGAAGAAGAGCAACAGTTTTGTGAGTATTTGTCTTTTAAAATTTTGAATCAAAACTCACTAACAGTAAAGTTGTACTGATTTTCAAGACATGTCCTCTAAAGTTGATTTCATTGTGGCACAGTGGTTAGCACACTGGACTTACATTGGAGGGCGACAGTTCAAACTCCCATCCAACCATCCTAATTAGGTTTCCTGTGATTTCCCTTAATCACTTCCGGCAACTGTCAGGACGGTTCCTTTGAAAGGGCATGGCTGATTTCGTGCCCCATCCATCCCTAATCTGAGCTTGTGCTCCATCTCTAATGAACTTGTTGTCGTCAGGATGTTAAAAACACTAAACTCCTCCTCAATCTCATTGCCCCTTATTTACTTAATTGCCTATACTACACGTTGTATGTTTCACAAAAGTGATTGTGTAATTCACAAACTTTTCACATTCATGTATTGGTAATCTGCACGGTAACTGAACTATGCAGTGTATGAGAGTGTACATTTACATTCACGGTAAGATACCATTACATAATAGCAAACAACATACATTGTGAATAGTGTGGAACTTACATAAAGTGGAGAAGTGAACCGCAACTAAAGTGCACGTCACAAAACACAGTCAGCCAATGAACAGAGAACGACGTAGCCACATCTCGACTGCAGTGCAGAGCATGGACGAGTGTCTTCAGTTTTAGAAATGTTCAGTCATAAATAAAGTAATAGAACAAAAGCAATGTCTCGATAGTAGACATTCTTTTATAGAAAGTTTGGAAAAAGCATTCTTTGTACCAATTGCTTCATATTCTATTAATTAATTAAACCAAACAAGCAATAAGACTCCTAATTCAGGCGATAGCAAGGAAAGTTGTTTGTATCACTCTCACGAACCGCTTTTTCGCAATAAAGAACAGCGGTAATTGTTTATTTCCTATTGTACTTCGACGAAGCGTGAGTAATTCATAGTCATACCAACAGTGTTTGTCAGTATTTTGCGTGACATGTTATAGTCCTCATGGCGTCGTGTAGTCAGACGAGGTGCGTTAGCGTAACGGTTAAGTTGTTGCGCTGCTACGCGAAAGCTTATGAGTTCAAACCTTATGTGGTGCTTAATATTTTCATTATTTAAAAATAATATCGAAGTGCCTTACTTCACGAATTATATTCGTTTGAATGCATTTTTTGAAATTTCTGGTGCTTTGTCTCTTCATTAACCCTTTCGCTACTGCGGACACGTGCTCCCCGCATTCCGCGCTGTGCGCGATTTTGTCATCACTGCACTGCTTGCCTGTGCAGAGACATGGTGTTCTCACTGCTTTGACACACTTAGCATTCGATTTCACAAAAAATAGTTGGCCCAAAAATTTGATTTTTACATGTCTTCTTGACTGATACCTTCCCCCCATAAATGACTTAATTTTGTTTCGATGTTCAACGCAATTATTATGCAGCATTAAATGTAGTAAACCATTGCACGCAATTTTGAAGAGTTTGCAGAGGTAGAAGTCTATAGCGTATACTTTCTGTATGGTCGATTTTAGTTGCCACAGTGTTGAGAATGAAATGTGGACAAGATACCTAAATTTCATATAAAATTTGCTGTATAACAATATCTCATTTAATTTAAGTACGACATAGGTGTCGTATGTAATATTGAGAAATATTCCGTCTTTCGCGACTGTAATAAAAGTATTATTTACACCGGACGCGTTTGGCTTTATTTTAAAGCACTTCAATCAAGGAAAGGTATGGCACATACACAATGGTACTCATGTTCTCTTTCTCGTTTTAGTTCCACAGTCGCAGTTTTACCAATGGTACTGAAATATATTCCTCTTCTGCAACTGTAATAAGGGACTTATTAAGACCAGACGCGTTTCTCTCTTTTGAAGCATGTTCGGTGGACAGTATTTTGTCTCCATTGCCAAGTCACCTTTTGTAGTTTTGTGCTGCGGTAACACAATATTCAACGTTTGTGCTGGCAGATCAGTGTTTTAGCAAATAAATGATGTTTGTGTGTGCCACACACAAAAATTATATTTGACATAGCTCAGAGCACTTCACTGATAGACGGTATATTCAAGTCCGAATGTTTTTGTAGGTCCACAGTTTTGTTTAATGTATTTTGTCTACTTCCTTTTGATTGATTGAAGTGCTTTAAAATAAAGCCAAACGTGCTCGGTGTAAATAAAACTTTTGTTACAGTCGCAAAAGACGGAATATTTCTCAATGTTACATACGACACCTACGTGGTACTTAAATGAGCTATTGTTATACAGTAAATTTTATATGAAATTTAGGTATCTTGTCCATATTTCATTCTCAACATTGTGGCAACTAAAATCGACCATACGGAAAGTATACTCTACGGACTTTTACCTCTGCAAACTCTTCAATATTTCGTGCAATGGTTTACTATATTTAATGCTGCATAATGACTGCGTTGAACATCGAAACAAAATTAAGTAATTTATGGGGGGAAGGTATCCGTCAAGAAGCTGTGTAAAAATCTAATTTTTGGGCCAAATAGTTTTTGTGGAATCGATTGATGAGAGCATCAAAGCAGTCGGAACACGATGTGTCTGCACAGGTGAGCAGTGCAGTGACAAAATCGCACACAGCACGGAATGCAGGGAGCACGTCTTTGTAGCAGCGAAAGGGTTAATGTGCCCATGGTGGCTTTACTTCATGAACTGCGCGCTCCCCCCTACACGTAAGCTTGCGAACTATGCTATACTATGGCGCTGCTTCTATTGGCGCGTGCGTCGTGTGCAACTGGCAATACAGCAATCTCCCGCGTCTGGGCGGGCATGCGCGAGCCGCCAAGATAAAAGAATTGAACTATAATTTCACAGACATGCCAACATACTCACACTTATCAAGACCAGATAAAATTCATTTAATTTTTTCAAAATTTCCATTTTATGGCACTGAACTAATTTATATCAGACAGTAAACACTATGTACACAGTTTTATGGTGCTACTACTTGGGATTATACTGATGGTTCATTGCAGCATCTTTAGTCTCAGGTGAGTTCAGATAGCAATGCATCTTCCATTGTGCAAGCTTGTCATGTCAGTGGTGGGATTTTCCTAGTCTAGTATGTCTAGTATGAGCACAAACTTCATCAAATAGGAACAAAAAATGGCTTGCCAATGAAAATGAAATGTTTTTTATGAGGAACATTTCAGTTTGAAGTTGGCCAAAGATGGTGAAAACCAAAATGTTAATTATTATACGCCGCCTGACCAAAAAAGTCTAGCACCCAGGACACATGGACAGATGTCGACGGAACTTCATATATTTACATACATTCAGTGATTATGTAAATAATTTAGAGCTGCAATTCTCTGTGGCAGATAGAAGGGCCACCAGAGAGCACTGATGTTGTTTGTGTTTAGTTGTTTTTACCAGGCCTGGTAGGGTATATAAGGGGTGTAAACAGTGTTGGATGTTAGTGAACAGCACAGTGGTGTGAGTCAGTGTTGTCAGCATCTAACAGAGTACGAAAGGGACCTGACTGTCGGTCTCTATTTGACCAGCTGATCAAATTGTGCAGCATACAGAATCTGTGGGACATTCAGATGTGGCAGTGGCTCAGTGTTGAATTTCATAGGAACGTGAGGGCAGGCATACTTGTTTTGAAGGTTTCAGTGAACCAAGTCTATCCATCACAAGACAGAATCGCCGTACTTTGCGTGAAAACTATCATAGCTCCTTCACGTTTGCACCTGCAGTCAGAGAACAAGTAGTGGACTCCCTGCAATAATCTTTGTCATCCTGCAGAATTAGTTGAAGACAAGTGGCAGCTAGGCTAGACATTAACACAACAGCATGAATGGCTGCATTTGTAATGGTGGTTTGGCTGGGAAGCATGGAGTGCTGGCGAATGGGATCACATTGTGTACAACAATGAATGTGGTTCTTCACTACCCTGGATGGCCATCATCAGTGAGTATTGGGGCAAGCTGGGGAGATGTCCTATTCTTCCAATGTTTTGGAGAGGCATAGCGGTGTTATCCCACATTCTTCCAGTGTTTTGGAGAGGCATAGCTGTCTTATCCCATGCGTTCACAGTGTCAGAAGCCAATGAGTATGACTTCAGATCAGGGCTGATAGTGATTGAGGGAACTCTGACGGCACAACGGTACGTTACGGACACTGCATTCTTATGTATTACTTCTCATGCGACAGTATCGTGGTTCCGTTTTTCTTCATGACAATGCTTGTATCCATTAGGCACATGCTTTATGAACTGTCTGCATAATGTTGAGGTACTCTTGTGGCCAGAGAGATCCACAGATCTGTTTCTGATAGAACAAGTGTGGGCCCAGATCAGAAATCCCAGTGTCAGTATCCAGGATATCAAGGACCAGTTACGCCAGTTGTGGACCACTTCTCCCCAGGAGAGGATACAACAGCTGTATGACATCTTTTCCAATCAGATCACTGCTCTTTGCTAAGTTGCAACAAGACGTAGCAGTTTCCATGCAGCATTTAAGTAATCTGACGGGCCTTTCACTAACTGTGAAGACGTCTGTGAAAATAAGTCCACATTTATGCACGTGAATTCAAATGCATTCATAACATTGAAAAATACTCTTTAATGAGAAACGTGGATAAAATTAGTTAAAAAATGTTAGTTATCAGAATAATGTTGTCTGCATAATGTTGAGGTAGTTTTGTGGCCAGAGAGATCCACAGACCTGTTTCTGATAGAACATGTGTGGGCCCAGATCAGAAATCCCAGTGTCAGTATCCAGGATATCAAGGACCAGTTATGCCAGTTGTGGACCACTTCTCCCCAGGAGAGGATACAACAGCTGTATGACATCTTTTCCAATCAGATCACTGCTCTTTGCTAAGTTGCAACAAGACGTAGCAGTTTCCATGCAGCATTTAAGTAATCTGATGGGCCTTTCACTAACTGTGAAGACGTCTGTGAAAATAAGTCCACATTTATGCACGTGAATTCAAATGCATTCATAACACTGAAAAATACTCTGTAATGAGAAACGTGGATAAAATTAGTTAAAAAATGTTAGTTATCAGAATAACAATAAAACTGTGAGGCAACTTATTTCTTTTACATCTGTAGTAAATTGATACCAGCCTCCCCTCTTTGTATCTATAATGTCTTTTTAAAAATATTAACTAATAGTATTATTCTGAATGAAATCATTTCTGTGGTCACAACCTAATGTTGTGACATCCGTATTGAATGGTAATTAACAGTATGCAGCTTAGATATCCCAGGATACGTCTCAGAAAGAGGAGACATTAACTAAAATGAAGACAATTTGTTGCTGCAAAATATTTGCGTGCCTTAGTTTATCTTCTTCTGCTTCAATGTTTTTTGTATTTTTATTATTTTTCATTCATTGCAATCATTAAATTTTGTTCCAAATAAATTTCAAAGAGATTAATGACCATACATTTTTTAATAGTTTGCAGTATGTGCATTTTAATTACAAAGGTTACCATTATTTGTTGATTAATTTTTCACAGACAATAATCTCAATCAGTTTAAGTGGTAGAAGTTCTGAAGCAAACATTTTCTTATATTTGTGTTGTAGAAATACGTTGATGATTAAGACTTTTATGGTGTCGTGAGTTGACATCATAAATAACATCATGTTGTTCTAGAGGTGGCTTAATTTGGTATATTTATTCCCCCACAATATCTTGTTGCAACAGTTTCTGTAGCAGAGTTTGCAAAATCAGGTGCTTCCTTCATCTTTCACTTGAGGCTTACTTAGTGTAGTTTCACTTTGTATTTATTGCAAGCATTGTGTCAGATGAATTAATGGCATGAAATTCTGTATAAAATAAATAATGAATCACATAAAATAAGTTACCTGATGATGTGTCATGTTATATTCGTAAGAAATAAAAATTGCATTTGCGCAGTACATGTTTATAAGAAAAAGGAAAAGAGATTATATTTATCATAGTATACTGTTACTTTAACATGTCTCTATGAAACAGCTTTTATTAACAGAATGAAATTTATATTTGGGGGTATTCTGAAATATTTACTGAATCCCTACTTATCGAAAAATGTAGTGTACAATTTGCTTGTTCCACTATTGGATGGTTGTGACGATATTATTTTGGAAATTTTTACTTTCTAAAATCTAACTTTGATGATGCAAACAAAAAAAAAGAGATACATTTCTTTCAGTCTGCTATCGTGCTTTTCCACACTGATACTCAGTTTCGGAACAAAAGGAACTAATCAGTTGATCCTTGTGGAAAAGTGACGAGAGACTGTAGTAAAAGACATTATAATAATTCAACTGTTACAGGTTTCTCCAGCTAACAATATGTTAAAAGACCATTTATGCACAAGCTTCTGCATCAATCGGAGAGGAAAGAAAAAAGTAATGTTTGTTGTCTATTTGGAATCTGTAGGTAATCAAAGTTGTATAGAAAATAAGTGTGTCCTGGATTCATGGAAATGTTGAATCTGGAATGACTGCTGACTGAACAGTGCCCCCAAAATTTGATGGCCTCAAACATACACACAAAAGAAAGTCAAAGTGGTTAATATGAAGTGGAACGAAAAAGAATCTTCAATTTTTTGTATGGGAGGAACAGATATCAATGATCATTCAAAATGATTAAATCTTGTGTGATAGACATGATTGTTTATTCATAGTACCTAGGCCTGAAAGAAAACTACCAGAAGATGGCAGTGCTTCCCATCCTAGTTAGATCAACTTATCTATGATTTAGTTATGTTGGAAACCAGGGAAAAATTACAATTTGTGGATAGAAGTTAGCTTGATTTCATAATCTAGGTTCCTGGTGTTTTACTATCTCCCCTTTTCTATATTTTTAAACAGTTCAGTTTTCAAAAATGGATTATTTTCTTGGTATTTGTGAACAGTTTGTTGTACAATAAAATACTAAGAAGATGAGTCTGGTAAGGATACTGTTTGTTTGATCTGACGCTGGAATTACGCCTTTTCTGTATAAACTTTTTTATGTTGATTCCACCATTTGCATGGTGTAAACCGTTAAATATGGAATTACTCGTTAATTAGAATACTGGCTTAAGAAGAGCGTGTTTATCGAGGCATAGTGTTGTCTTACTCAACCAGTTTAACATTGATAAGGCTTAGCCTTATTGAACCTGAATAAAGAAAAGTGTGAAGTTATTCACTTGAGTACTAAAAATCCATTAAATTTCGATTATGCAATAAGTCACACAAATCTTAAGGCTGTAAATTCAACTAAATACTTAGGGATTACTATTACAAATAACCTAAATTGCAACGATCATGTAGATAATGTTGTGGGTAGAGCAAACCAAAGACTGCGATTCGTTGGCAGAAGGTGCAACAGGTCTACTAACGAGACCGCTTACACCACACTTCTCTGCCCTATTCTGGAGTATTGCTGTGGGGTGTGGGATCCACATTAGATGGGACTGACGGATGACATCAAAAATGTACAAAGAAGGGCAGCTGATTTTGTATTATCGTGAAATAGGGGAGATAGTGTCACAGACATAATACGTGAATTGGAGTGGCAATCATTAAAACAAAGGCGTTTTTCATTGTGATGCGATCTTCTCGTGAAATTTCATTCACCAGTTTTCTCCTCCGATTGAGAAAACATTCTGGTGGCACCCACCTACATAGGGAGAAATGATCATCACAATAAAATAAGAGAAATCAGGGCTCGCACAGAAAAATTTAAGTGCTCGTTGTGAATAGCAGAGTAATCACGTAGATGTAGATGGTGCTTCTGTACATAAAATTTTGCTAAATCTGAAAATAAAAAAGTCTTCAGCTCTGTTTAGGGCCAAATCATGAACTTTTTCATTGCTAATCTGACAAACCAAAGAGCCATGTGGCATGATGATATATTAATTATCTCAGACCGTCATCGAGAATAAATTATAATAATGGAAGGAAACAACTTATATGGGAATCGATATTTGTATTCTGTCAGTGTATACTTCGATGTGCCTGTCAGTTTACGAAGCAGTTCAATCTTCAATTAAGTTAAATAACTAATAGTTCAATATATTAATATTAACATCAACAACTGTGCTCAAAAATCTTTAACTAACCTCATTTCTCATGTTGTCTAACGGCTTAGGTGACAAGAGAAGCAGTGCAAAACTGGATTGCGAACTTCACACATCTCTTACTACAGTTGACTTACTTGAAACATTTAGCCGATCCTCTTGTCTGGATATGCGGTTGCATCAATCTCCACAACTTTTTCTCCGAAGCAATAATACTGGTTAGAGGAACTAAAAATGCTCTCTCTCTCTCTCTCTCTCTCTCTCTCTCTCTCTCTCTCTCTCTCTCTCTCTCTGAATAGAAATAACTCAGTACCCTCATACTTTCAGTTCAGGTATATTTTCATCTCCACAAGTTTCTCATATAAGCATACAAACTCTTGCAAATCAACTACACTGATACCATTAGATACAATTAAATATAATTACATTGTGATGGGTTTAATAACCACCAGAAATTCGAAAAAAAGGTCTTGCTTCTAGCAAGTCTAACACCAAGTAAGAGTCTCTAGACAAATCATGTTTCAATTGTCTATAAGAATTACAGTTATTGGACCGTCAAGGAATAATATGTAGTTACTCCTTGCATCCTCTCGATACAGGTTCTATGGTGCAAGCGGCAAACACTTGTCGGCATCACTCGTCTGATGCAACTCTTGTCTTCCCACGATAAACGTCCATCTGGTACACACAGACATGTGTTGCGCAGTAAATAGGCTCTCTCTCTCTCTTTCTCTCTCTCTCTCTCTCTCTCTCTCTCTCTCTCTCTCTCTCTCTCTCACACACACACACACACACACACACACACATTGAGTGTTCGAGGTGGCAGAAGGTCGACTGGTTCCAGACTATGTGTAAATTCTCGAATAACTACATATCCTCTTCCTTAGATCGAACACGCAATATTTTACACATACTCATCATGTACATTAATACCTCATAGGATAATACTTAATTTTTCAACAATACATCTTTTCCTATTAATAATCGTAAATGCTCTTGTTCTTATTGCTTGGTCATTCCTTTTTTCAATTTCACTACAATTATAGAATGTGAACCTTTCAATTTATGTTGGAGTTAGCTCTTTCAGTATCTAAAACTCGAGAGGACCAAAATTTTTCTTTCCTACTCTTTTTCCAATCTTAAATTCCAGGTGTCATGGACCCTTGAATATTTCATACTCTATTCTTATTCTCTGTACTACTTCTTTGGTACGTAATGGCCTCATTACTTATAGTGGTCTGTAGGCAGGAGGAACTCTGGGCAAAATAAGTGTTCCTATTGACACTCAGAAAACACAATAATGCTAGTGAAATATAGAATTCAAACTTACCAGAATAATTTGTACAAAATGTGTGACTTCTGTCACGTTACTGTCCTTTTCCCCTCAGATCAGCATCTATACCTTACACGTGGGTTGGCCCTATGAGTGCCCTTCCTCCTTCCATTTCAGTAGGTATCCCTTTTAAATTCCTATTCTCCTGTGGTACATGTCAATCACCTTCTTGGTGCCCCTGTCCGCACAGTATGGGTCAGCCTTTCTTAGGTCTGCCTGTCTGCCCTTTATATCCAATAAATGTTGGGTGCACCCTCCTTATCCTTTGAGTAGGCCTCTAGTGTCATTTCCCAAGTATACATCTTTATGTGCACTATAATTAAATATCCTCTGGTAAAATTACAAAATCTGTTTCACACTTCACACTCACTTTTTAATACATCATTTAGTACCCTAGAGTCCTGCTCTACTTTTCAACTTTTATACTCTTAGTATATAGTCTACCTTTATACACTATTCGTAGAAAATGTGTTTACTTGTGTTATAAGAGTCCCACTATCCTACCAGTCATCAAAATATTTGTCAGACTGACCTTCCTTAACAACTATCACAAACCCTTCCTCTCTTGCTTATGCTCTTCTTAATTACTCACGCTTCCTACTTAGGTATACTCGAAGTAAAATAAGCCTAGTTCTTCTATACTTACGCACATAGGCGATTCAGAATGATCATTGTATATGTGCGATGTAGAACCATCACTGGAAACGACAATGTGTGTGCATCCTTTCCCGATGTGCACATTTCTTCCCCCCTACAACACTTCACAGTTTGTGTAAGAGCTTTGTTTGTGTAATGGTATTTTTTGTGTGTAGGCATAATTGTGTTTGTGTAGCCTGATTCTTCGGCCAACTTATGTAAAATAAGCTGAAGGTTATTGGAAACCACAGGAACTGAGAGGGACTTCTGCGATAGAAGTAGTTGAATATGGAAAGAGGGAAAGATAGATAGGTCCTCGAATGAGAAGCCAGAAAGGAAAAAGTAGAAACAGTTGCTAAGATCGAAGAAGAGAGAGAAGATAACTAGAAAGACAGAAAACACTTCCAACCCCTCTTCCTCAGGATCCCTACTTCGCCAGTACATGAGTGAGAAGGCATAATGTCTGGAGAGCAGATCAGTGGATTGGAAGGAACGGTCCAACTCCTTGGCCATCCCACCCTCCAGACATTACGTCTCTTGACTTCTTTTTCTGGGGCTATATCAAGGACAAAGTCTTCGTCACATCAGTTGCTGACGTTGACGAACTAAGGCTAGGATACAATCTGCTGGGGGTACTGTGACAGAACACATGTTACGAAACACCTGGCAGGAACTGGAACACTGCCTTGACATTCTCCAAGCTACCAATGGAGCACACGTTGAGGTTTACTAATGTAAGTGGTCTTAGAAAAAAACTGGTAACACTAACCTATGTAATGGCATTAGATGTAACATATTATGTCAAATAGTTATTCTGTAATAAATTGTTATAATCAGGGCAAGACTTTGTGCTCACCCTGTATAATACCCACCCCTTCAAAAAAGAATATATTAATAGAAAACAGAATAGTATAATATCTGAAGGGAATTCAGTGCAGGAAACGTAGTACAGAAGAAACGCCAAAAACAGCTTGGGATCTGACCATTGTCACTCCAACCGTTAACACAGAATGTTAATGTCCCTGGGGGACAGATGTGACTCTGCCTGGATCCCATGGATCTGATATTAAGCTCACTTGAGCAAGTGCAAACCAGTACTTCTTGTTAAATTTTGTGTGAAAGTCTCCCCACAAGAAAACAATTACCACTTTACTCGGCAACACAACATTAGGTAAAGTTATTAAATTTTTTTCTCTATCCTGGATAAATTTGAATTCTTTCCTTAAACTATCTATGCCTCTCTTAGTATCGTTAAGTTTCAAAGCTAAATTTTGAGAAATGTTGTTGGGAGTGACACTCTTGGCAACTTTTTGGTCGATTATTTCCTCTACCTGTTTCTCCAGATTACTTATGTTTACTATATCTGAAGTGACTAGTTTCTCTTTAACATTTTGTTCCACACCATCTACTTAAATGCTCACGCCTGCAATTTGCGATTGGACCATAGGTATTTATTTATCCTGTTTTCCCAAACTCTCTTTTATGGTGTGCAACCTACGCTTTACAGCATCAAATGTTACATTGCATACACTTTGAACTGACCCTAACTTTTCGTCAAGTTCAGATTCTACATTATTACATTTATCTTCAATATCAAATTCTAACTTTTTAGCTAAGTCCTGAAATTGTTTACTCTGTGTCTGACTCAAGTCAGTGAACAGTTGGTTTACTTGACTACTTAAAGAACCAGATAACTCCTCTCTCAGATCTATTTAAAAATTCTCTACTTTATTAGTTAAAGCGTCAAATTCAGTCTTCAAATTTCCCATGCCTTCACATAACTGACTAAATTCTTAACTTCATTCATCTACTCTAGCACTTGTTGTTGTTGTTGTGGTCTTCAGTCCTGAGACTGGTTTGATGCAGCTCTCCATGCTACTCTATCCTGTGCAAGCTTCTTCATCTCCCGGTACCTACTGCAACCTACATCCTTCTGAATTTGCTTAGTGTATTCATCTCTTGGTCTCCCTCTACGATTTTTACCCTCCACACTGCCCTCCAATACTAAATTGGTGATCCCTTGATGCCTCAACACATGTCCTACCAACCGATCCCTTCTTCTAGTCAAGTTTAGCACTTAACAATGCTAAAGTCTCATTCTGAACATCCAATTTATTATTTAATTGAGTGTTCACTGAATCTAATTTACGACTTTGACCATTTAGAGTTGTATTTAGTTCCTTTCTTAAAGAAGTATTTACAGCAGTGAATTCTTTACTTCGTGCATCTAATTTTTCACTTAAAGTTGCAATTTGAGCATTTGACTCTGTTCTTTGGTAATCTAATGTAAGACTTAGTGCTTTAATTAAATTTGCTACTTCAGTCCAGTCTGGCATTTCTTTTGTCACTGTCAAGACCATGGCTGCTTCTGGTGTTTCCCCAGTTTTTTGAGTACTATCCATATCTTTCTTACTATTATATCGAGATATCATTAAAAAAATTCACCTCTGAGTATAATAACTATACTAACAGTCTATTTTGAGCAGTATCCTTAACTGTCTTTCGCTCGCATGGCATAGAGTCTTAGGCTGTGTCAGTGAGCAAGTGTGCAGTCAGCGCCGGTGAACAGCACGGGCACCGGCAGCCTCAAAGGTTGGTTTCAGCGTTGGTGTCGGTGAACGGATTTGTAGTCAGCACTGGTGAGCAGCTGCTGGCCCCGTTGGCGTTGGTTGCTGGTTATGGGGTCCACGCCCTTGCGATGTGTGTGAGGGATGCTTACTCTCCACACTAAATCTTTGTCGTCGAATAGATCTCATCGTAATTCTTCTTAATCTAAACTGTTGAGATTTTTCATGCGTCTTTTCTTGTAAGATATTTATTAATTTTCACCCCTTTTTACTGTTTATGCAGAATGCAACTCTGCTAAACAATTTCCCTGTCTTGTTACTAATGGTTGCTATGGCCACTCACAATATCTTTTTACTTGATTTCGTTTCAAAATTCCTCTTTCTTCGAGTCCTGATCACGCGGGTCACCACATTCTAACGGTTTCGGTGACAGAACGTGTAAAGTCGGATTGCCATCCTTGTTAAATAAGTAGGCAATTCATGATGTATTTATACACCATAAAAATGTCCATCTTCTTGTATTTCACTCATATTTCGAACTTTAGAATCACACTTAATTAACATTTACAAACGAGTTTGGTTTTAGAACCACGCAACTCTGGCCTCCCCACGATAAACGTCCATCCTGCAACAAAGACATGTGTTGTGCAGTAAATAGGCTCTCTCTCTCATACTTATCTTTAAAACATTGCTTGTTCGAGGTGGCAGAAGGTTGAGTGATTCCAGAATTTATGTGGAAATTCTCGAATCACTACAGTTGGTGTGTGTGGAAGAGTATATCTACTCCACTCTTTTCCATTTTCTGCAGCACTCCCTCAATTTAGAGAGCAGCGTGGCAAAGGAAAAATGCGTAGTGTGCACCTATTCTGGAAATTGTTGTTGGACATTGCAAAGTATATCCAGAAACTGGCCAATTAAAATGACACATTATGTAACAGCAGAAAACACTTTTAAAAAAATACATAAACCAGATCAGAAAAGGCAAGGTCCAGGCCACAGAAGGGATGAGGAAAATTTTTACAATCAAAGCCTGTAACAACTCATCACATTTTAATCGGAATTTCAGTATGAATATTGTCATAAACAGCAACATCACCATCTCCGAACATCTCGTCACTAGTTTTTTATTGCATCTCATGAAAGATTATCATCAGAATAGCCGTTGTTGTTGTTGGATGCATCACATTACAAAACAGCCACTCCACAGTGCACCTCTACTGTCATTATGCAAAGTACACAGAAGTTTTAAGATGATGGCAAGGACTTCTGCATCCACTTGATGGACTGTTATTTAGTCTTGTGAATCACTGTTGTCTTCTCCTCAATCACACTTGACTAAAGAGGTCAGCACTTTCCTTAGAGTGCTATGTCATCTTTATTTCCATAGCATGCACCAGTTACCTATTGTCAACAACTGCTGCCCACTGCATTCCTCATTCTTTATATTGTCCCACCTTCTGTTGAACAATCAGACCCATTTCCATTTCATTGATATACTCATGGTCTATTCAACATGTAGTTCACAAATTTGATAGTGAATTGCAGTGGTTGATAGATTCAATACTTTCAGAAATCTTTAGACAACCGCGACATAAATTATCTTCAGCTTAATTGCAGTGCAGCACCAAGCAGCTATGATGCTACCAGCATTATTTTGTTGATGGTATTTGTTAGTCAGCTGTATGGGCAGTATGGTGAGATGTGAATCACAAATGGAACTTGGCTTTTTATATTCTTTGTTCTGTGTGGACTGACATATTCTAGTCTCCATCCAATCACCAAACCCATTCTCTTCAACCAGAATATCGCAAGACATACTATAAGAACAAAAATAATCAATTATTGACAATATAAAGTAAATGGGTAGATAAAAGATCTATTCACCAAGCTGCGGCAGGGGAACACACACGCACACACACACACACACACACACACACACACAAACACAAACAAAAGAGTTTAACTTTTACAAGCATTGAGAACCAGTGGCTCCTTCTTCTGGCAGAAGAGTTGAAGAGGAAGGAAGAGGGGTGAATTAAAAGGACTGGAGTGTTTAGGGAAAGGGGTACAGTTCAGAAAAATCATCCTGAAGGTCAGGCAAAACGTACTGTATATGACGAGAAGGAAAGACTTCCCCTTCAACTCTTCTGCCAGAGGAAGCTGCCACTAGCTCCAAAAGCTTGTAAAAGTTAAACGCTTTTGTGTGTATGTTCCCCTGCTGCCACTTGGTGAGTAGACGTTTTATCAATCCCTTTACAAGATGTGCTATGACACAATGGCATTATTCTAGGTGTCACACAGTGTAGGATTCGTTGCGAGTCAAAAAATAAGTTCTTAAAAGTCACTTCTGAGCATTAGATTATATAATTGATTTGCCTTTCACTTTTTATGACCCTTTTAAACTGAAACCGAGTCACATCATAAAAATTCATAGTCTGCCCAGTGGCTTATAATTTTTAGAGGCAGGGTAAATTATATTGTGTGTCAAATTACTTATGAAGAGGCTTGTATAGTGGATCGAAGCTATTACCAACTGCTCTTTTATAAAGAAATATCACACAGAAGTAGACATCATAATTTTATTTATGAATTGGGACATTTTGTAAGTGAAATTTGACTAACTTTTTTTCCCCCTTCTTGAATCTGTTGTATTGTGTACCTTCTTCGGTCTGTGTAGTTCAGTGTTCTCATTTCTCTGTAGGTTTAATGTCCATTTCCATTACATGTTATACATTTCATATAATTAATTGCTTTTCCATTTCTTTTGACTCATGTTGTAATGCTCCTACTCACAATGTAGGCAAGAATTTAGTCAAAAGTGTCAGTTCAAAAATACTAATTATTTGCAGGATCCAAATTATAATATTGTAGTTCTTGCAAAAAGGTACATTGAGTTTTAAAAGCAGGAAAACGTCCATAAATACTTAGTTATTTATTTGGTTGAATTGGAGATGACTAAACTTATTGTTCATAATTAAATGTTGTTTATGTTCAGTACAGAAGTCCTAAAGTGGTTCTTCAGATTTTTTCATGTTCTTATCTGGTTATGCAGATTTTGCTTAATGAAAAATTTTAAACAACTCATTTTCTTTTTTAAAGATTTTCATTTACTCATACAAACCAAAATGGGTTCAACAGCAGTCCTATTGACTGACTCAGTGACTCTCCACAATGGTAGCCACAATCCTCTTTACAGCCTCTTAACTATACAAAAACTGTTTACTGCTTTGTTAAGGCTTAATATGTAATTACAGTTTCATAATCCAAATGATTTTGCTTCAAGATTCATGTTAAAATTTTCATAACATTTTGAATGAATATGATTGTAATGATGATTTTTTCAATCAAATTTTTCAATTTTTGACAAGATTGTTAGAATTTTCACATATTCAACACTTTCCTATTGCTTTTGGGGTTCAATATATGAACTGAAATATTATCCATGATAAATGAAATATTCAAGAATGTCATTATGTGTATCATGGTATTCTGTCACAAATCTTGATATGTTACAGTGTCGGTTTTTTCTTGCTACTGGCTTAAGAAAATTATGTTTGCTTTCATTAGCTCAGGATTTAGGCTCATTTTGTGCTGTCACCAACAAATGTTTTGAAGAATCTTCTTTCCATTTGTATTTATTCATATAATGACATACATTTGTAGTCAATTTACTGGTATGTTGCTGTAAAAAAATTAAATATGTTCAGTAAAACATGACATTTAATTTTTTTATGTACATTGAAATAAACTTTGTAACTTGTTTTCTTTAATATAAATGTGCACTTGATAATACCTAGTGGTTGCAGTTCCTGTAGGCAGAAAAGAAACTAATATATGCACAAGTAAATTCAGAATTTGTTTGATAACATTGCATTAAGCAATGATAACTTATGAAATGATTTCCTCATTACATGCAGCAGCAACAGTCTATTAATTTAGGTGTTAAATCTTGCAGTTGTAGTGCATTGTATATGAGTTGCCTGGGTAGTGCATGCCTTCATGTTTCTGTGTGCCTTATTCATTTAAGTAACATGTATGTATGTGTGTGCAGTTATGAAGGTACTTTGCCTACCTTAATTTTATAACTAACGGCATTTGGCAGAGGGTGTGAAAATTTATGTGCAGATCAGCTTTTGCTACCACAAACTGTCAGTTCAGCCTAAATATCATGCTCTCTGAATGTAAGTGCAGTTCTTCGAACATATTGTTATGCTTTTTAAGCACTGCTGATGCTTAGTGCTGCGAAATTAAACAGCTCATAAATCTTGCATAATCTAGTTTTCTAAACCTTATAGTTGTTTTTTTAATACTTGTGCTACTGAGAGTGAGAGCATCTTGGCTGCAGCTGGGTTTGTAGTGGATAAGCATATGCTAGTGGGCATGCCTGGTGCTGGCCAATGCAATCACCCTCAGCCCCCTTCTGCCCCACGGGCTGTGGCCAAGCGCCCCCTTGCTAATCTGTTGCTTTCCACTCCGTTCTGCTATGCATTGACCCATCCTCTCAGTAGGAGGACTGTCGGATGCTACTCTCCGTGGAGGCGCGTCGCCACCAAGCTCGGAGTGAAGTAAGTTACATAGCACGTGTCACATTGTGTGTGTGATGTGGGATGACACACTCATTATCCACAGACACTGGAACTTTCAAGCTGTCATTGTGTCTTTCTCTTTCTTTCCAATCTACTTTCCTACTTTTTTTTAACATACGAAGCCCATACTGGAGCATTTCAGACTTTAAATTAGTAGCCACTCCAGAAATTAAAAAAATAAGAGAGGTTATTAGAAATACATATTTTATTTATAGAGATGTAGTTAGTTTCTACTGAGCGATTATTTGTAGATAGCGCAACAATGTTGGATTACTGGAGCAACTGTTTCTGAAACACTGATCCAAAAAAGGAACATTTCATCGTTAGGTAGCTGCCAGTCGGTAAATTTGTTACACCTTGTTCTGAACTGATAGGTCAATGCAGCAATGTTATCCAGAATGGGTTCTGTGTACAAAAATCTTGTGTGTTCCCATATGTGTTCTTATATAAAAATTTTATCCCTGAAAAGTACAAAATAGAAGCAATTTATTTCAAAACAGGTTGTCTCTGGCCCTGAAAGGGTTTTCATACGTTGAAATACAGTGGGAAAATTATAGAACAATGTGTCTTTTCTTATTTCAAAATTTGATGATAATAAACCAAGATAAGATAGTGGTTTCTCTGTGTTATTCCTTACTGCTCTCGTCTGAGATTCATGAATGAGCAGAATTGGGTAGGAAGAAATTGAACAAGCTAGAGAGGTGAAATGATGGTATGAAGTCCACAGAGAAATATGTATCAATTGAGAAAAAAATGTGTTTATAACCATTAATGTGTTGCTGTAGAATCAGTATACACTTGAACCTGCTTTGGTTTCTTTTCATTCTATTCTACTTATAGCTTAAATAGATGTTTGCTTTGTATAAATTAATCAGCTGTATGTAAGGAAAGTTTTCAAGAAAAATGCTTTTCATCAGAATGTGGGAAAGAGCTTGAAATCCTAGAACTTGATTTATGACAGAGAACCCTTTTGAGAATTAGCTACACAGCTCTGTTCCTTGTAGGATGGTGAATTCTAAGATAATGTTTGCAAACACGCTCTGCATTCATTATATTTGTCTCACTCTGGTTACATAGTGTTTGGGTTAAAAGTCATTGTAGATTCAGTAATATATGACTATTGCATTTTTTATACCTTATTCTTTACTTCAGGGACAGTTTCAGAAGGATGGTTTGTGTTAAAAATCCTTGTAGGTCAGTTGTTTGCTGACCATCAATAAGTGTTTTTATCTGTTACAGAATAAATTTAAATGTAAATATCTTCTGTTCCATGCCACCATTTATGTCTAAGCCACATGGCCACTGAACAGTTCATCATGTAATTCACAAAATGCTGAAAGCATCTCCTTTACAAATAAATGTAGCTTGTGGCAAACTAGCCTGTCAACTCAGAATTGAAAACCGGAGATTTAACACTCAAATATTGCTGTAAGCCTATTGAAAATTTAACCAGCATAGCAGTGTCCATCATTTTGTTTAACTCATTGGGCTAAACAATTTGTTTTACAGTTTTGAAATAAAAAGAGCATGTAACCAATGATACGAAGTTCCTTTGTTGGTTAAATAAGTGAGATTAGATTTATACCTTTAATAGAATGGCATAAGAAAGAAGAGTTGTCATATTACCCACAGCAACAATCTATGTGGTATGCATACTTCATCAGAACACCTTCTAGTCTGAAAGATTGCTGCAGTGTTTTATGTGATTGGGCTGACTTTAAACATTAGGTATACGTGCTCAGTTTATACTGTCATTATGCTGAACGTTGTGCATCAGCAATTCCTTGCCCATTAATTTTTCGTGATTGTTACTGCCTTCCAATGTTGCCTCTCATTTGTGTACTTTGATAATAATAACAATCTCCTACATGTTTTTATTACAGTCAGTTCCTATTTGTAGTTGTTCGTAAAGGAATATCTGTGGTTCCAGTTATTATTTTGTAATTAAATCCAATCAGAGCAAGTAAGGCCATGTGAGTAAGGAAAAGATAAAGGGCCACGGTTTTATATATCATAGTACAGAAGGTGTTAAAGAAAGGAGCTAAGTTGTAAGCTGTGCTACTATTTTCATATTCTTTAGCTTTCTCAACAATGTAGGTAAAGACAGATTGCTACTTGCTGTATAGAAGACACATCAAGTTGCACACTAACAAGCACACCTCCCACACACATGACCGCCAACTCCAGCATCTCGGGCCAGAATGCAACAGCACATGAAAAGCAAGCAGCATTCTGGAGGGGGTGGGGAAGTTGATGGAATAGTAGTGTACGGATGGGAAGAGAGACGTATGCTGTCTGGTGGAGTGTGCTGGGACTAGACTGCCAACAGGTGCAGCGTCAGGGGTTGTGGAACAGGGAGGTGGGGAAAAAAGGAACAAAAAAGAAGGGGAGTAGGGAAAGACAGGTGAATGTGTTGGCGGAGTGGTGCAAATTAACAGGGTGAGTAATGAGAATAGAGAGGAGATGGTAGGACAGAGGTTGAGGGGACAGTATGTTACCATTGGTTGAGGGCGGGATTATTACAGGAGTGGAGACTGAGTTGTAAGCATAACTCCCATCTGTGTAAGTCAGGAAAGCTGGTGGTGGAGGGAAGGATCCAGTTGGCTTGGGTAGTGAAGCAGCCATTGAAATCAAGTGTGTTATGTTCAGCTGCATCTTGTGTGGCAGGGTGGTCTACTTTGCTCTTGGCCACAGTTTGGCAGTGGCCGTTCATCCTGGTGGACAGCTGATTGGTAGTAATAACAATATAAAAAGGTCTGCAGTGATTGCAGCAGAGCTGGTAAATGATATGGCTGCTTTCACAGGTGGCCTGGCCCCTGATGTGGTAGGATAAACCTATAACAGGATTTCAATAGAAAGTGCTGGGTGTGTGGATTGGGCAGGCTTAGCACCTGGGTCTTCCACAGGGATATGATCCTTGTGGCAAGGGATTGGGATTGGGGTTGGGAATAGCATAGGGATGGACCAGGATATTGTGGAGGTTAGTTGGGTGACAGAACACCATTTTAGGAGGGGTGGGAAATATTTTGAGTAGGATGTCCCTAATTTCAGGCATAGTGATAGGTTATCTAAAGCCTGGTGGAGGATGTGGATCCATTGTTCCAGTCCAGGGTTGTAATGGATGATGAAGGGAACACTCCTTTGTGGCAAGTACTTGGGAGTGGTGGGAGGATTGGAGTTGTGAGGGGAAATGGCACGGGAAATCTGCTTGCGGACTTGGTCTGGGGGTTAGAGCCTTCTGGGAAGGCCTTAGTGAGACCCTCGGCATACTGAACAAGGGAGTTACCATTGTTTTATTATTTAGCTTTTTTCACCTTTGCTTGTGTTCATTCCAATCACATGGTCCTACTGTGAGCTTCTTGCATTTTGTTGAGGGCATCTGCAGCAATGAATTCTACTTGAGAGAATTAATTCTGTTGTGGGTTAGTACTGTGAGGTCCAACTTGGTCTCAGTTTGCTGTCCTTATCCAAAAATAAGTAAGTGCCGTAATTTTAAGAGTGTAGGTAAAATAAATAAAAAAAACCACAAGATTTTTGTAACTTGTACCTTTTCTTATTTTGTTGTTATTTCTCTATAAATTTAGGTGTGGTATGGGGCCATCGTATTAAACGCTATTCACACTTTTGTAGACTATCAGCCCTGCTTTTTGCTAATCTCTCTCTTATTTCTGTCTGTCCTTCTTTTGTGCTTCTGAGAAAAATAATTCCTTTTTTCAATCTGCCTTTGTGCTTCTGCCTATTTTCATTTCCATTCTGCTTGTTCTTCTAGAGTTTCATACATAGAGGCATGAAGATAACATTAATATTGTGTGTAATTATTGAAGAAAGAAGTGTTGCTATCGGGCTGTCATTGTTTGGATTACTGAATAGAATAAGAGTACAATAATTAATAAAAGTAACTGAGACTCATAATCTAACACAATGCAAGAGAATTTCTGTATCATAGTTCTTATTGTGATACTGTTGGTAATTTTCACAAATAATATTGATCTTTGCTTAAAATTAGTCATTACAGATTTTTTGATAACCTCAGAAATTTTGATATTAAATATTGGCCTAAAATGTGAGAAGAAAAATAAACTTCTATGTCAAATTAAACTGAAACATCTTATGCAGGGTCATATGTAGAGCGATGTGTTGAAGCATTACAGAGCTAGTCATTTCAATGTTCTAGTTAACATATTACTTTTAAGTTTTGCGATTTTCATGTTACTGAAATATAACAAGAATATCAAGACAAAATTACATCGTTTCTTGGTGATACAGTTGTGCCACTTTGGTGTGCCATTTCGGTGTTTGAACTTTATGTTCTTAAGAACTTTGATTTTAACATCAAATAGATGTATGTAGAAAACCAAGACTCTTCCATACAGCGATGCAATTATGAAGTATTTTGTGGCCAGGATTCCTTGTTCCAGTGACCCAGAGTCAACTAATATAAGTAGAAAATGTTAACAGCATTCATAATATTAGCCATTATCCACCTTTTGCTCAGGCTTGTTGAAAAATTTCACCAAATATTTTGTGGAACAGCAAATAATACAGTTAATTTGCTATTTGTGATATGTTTATCATCAGATATTCTTCATGCTGCTTGAGTCATGTGAAAAGCACTTTGCATATAGCTACAAGAGCAATACTGACTGAAATACGCTAGAAATTATTCACATTCGGCAGTAAAACATTGTTATTGTATTTCTGAATGTTTGGTGCTTTTGAGCTTCTAGGTGCAATACAGTAGACACGCTGCTTGAAAGCAACACTTTTTTCCTGCTAATTACTTATATCTCACAATGATTATTTTTAGGTACATATATGTATATAAGATCAAATGGCATTACTTCCTGTGTATTACTGTACAATACACTGAATGCACTTGAAAACATTTTTGTTTTTCGTTGTTTATAAAAAAATCTGTTTACATGGTAGTTATGTTTGGTGCACAGATTTTTCACTTTGTTACACACACACCAATTTTTTTATTCTGGGGTGCATTGTATATTCACAGATTTTTTATTCTGGGGTGCATTGTATATTGTCTATGTTATTAGTATGTAACTATCTTCTATCAATGTTACTAATGTTAAGAGGTAAGAATAATCTAGTTGTAATCTCTCCAGTTCTTAACAGTGACATTTGATTTGATTTTGTAATGATATCATTTATTTGCCTTTCCTCTAATTATGTACTGAAAGTAATGATAGCATTTATCTCTACAGTCAAATAATAAACGAGGAAAGAGAAGGTGACTATGGACAGCATGATGGACTTGGGTGAGTGTAATTTAATTTCATGGTTCTCTTCTTAATAATGCCTGTACACAAAACATTAGATAGTAGCATACTTACATGCTTGATTTTCTTGAATATGACAAAAAAACTATTCTATTCTCTTAAAAAATAATTCAAATGGTTATGGGAATTTGCATAAGAAATTTGTTAGACTATTTGGATAATGTTATTTCTTTAACCCAAGAAGTGTTGCAGAGCATACAATTTTATTTATCTTACAATCGGGTTAAACAGAATTTGACACAATAAAGAAATATCCTTGCCTTTTTGTTGTTGGTGAAGTTGCATATACCTATGGCACAAGCAATATAAGAGATCATTAAGGAAGGAGAGAACTGTCTTTCTTTTATCAGAAATATAAAACTTTAAGGTCTGAATACAGAACAGGAGTGTTATCTTTCATTGTTCAAAGGTTTGGATGACTTTAAACAGACAACAGAACTACTGGTTGAAGTTCTTTCTTGCGCATACAGTCCAAGAAAAAGAGTAATGCCCTCAGGAACTGTTTTCAGTGGCACGAGAGTGTAATAAGGGCACACTGGTGGGTTGTAGTGTTTAGTGATTCATTTGTCTGTCATCAGCGAACAGATGGTGCTGTGGAGGTGTATTTAGGCACTCTCTGTTTTGACTTTGTAGGCTGTAACTGTGCTCAGTTTGGGCATAATGCATTTGTGGCATGTCAGTGCTTTTTTAGATTAGATTAGATTTACTTTCATTCCAATTGATCCGTAGTGAGGTGGTCCTCCAGGATGTAGAACATGTCAGAAAAACAACAACTTATGACAAATATTTACAACTAAAACAAATAAGCTAATGTACCGTTCCACAGGTCCCAAGTGGAATGGTCATCATTTTTTAATGAACAAAATACGAAAGAGTCATTTTACAAATACTAATGCACTGAATTTTTATTTATTCATAAGGTAATAAACGTGCAATACAACTACTATAATACTTATTTACAATGAACACATTACTGCACTGAAATTGTGCAGAAGTTAAATACTGAGAAATTCATCAATGGAGTAGGAGGAGTTGGCCACCTTTCGGCTTCTCTTAAACTGAATTTCATTGGTTGTTAAGCTTTTTTATGGCTGCTGGCAAGTTATTGAAAATGTGTGTTCCGGAATAATGCACACCTTTTTGTACAAGACTAAATGACTTTAAATGCGAACATTTTTAGGTTAGGCTTTACCGTGACTGTTACTGACATTAAATGAAACAACAAGTTCACTGTTAGCAGTCACCGTGACTGGTAACAGTGAACTTGTTGTTTCATTTAATTAGAGGCTAAATGACTTTAAATCCTTCTGAAGATTCTTATTTCTAGTATTGATTCCATGAATTGAGCTGTTGGTTTGAAAAAGTGATATATTTTTAATGACAAATTTCATTAAAGAATTGATATATTGGGAAGCAGTAGTTAGTATCCCTAGTTCCCTAAACTGGCTTTTGTAGGATGTTATTGAGTTCACACCACATATAACTCTTACTGCACGTTTTTGTGCCTGGAAAACTTTGGCTTGACTTGATGAATTACCCCAGAAAATAATCTCATATGACATTATGGAATGAAAGTAAGCATAGTATGCCAGCTTTTTCATTTTTATACCCGCTATGTCTGACACAATTCGCATTGCAAATAGAGATTTGTTAAGACACTTCAGCAGTTCTGTGGTGTGCTCCTCCCAGTTGAATTTATTATCAAGCTGTAATCCCAAGAATTTAACACTGTCCACTTCTTCTATCTGCTTGTCATCGTATGTTAGGCATATACTCGTGGGTCACCCCTTACAAGTTCTGAAGTGCATGTAGCATGTTTTTTCAAAGTTTAGTGACAAAGAATTGGCTAGGAACCAGTGATTAATGTCCACAAATAATTTATTAGCTGATCTTTCTAAGACTACATTTGCTATTTATTGCAATGTTTGTATCATCAGCAAACAAAATGAACTTGGCATCTGGTAATGTTACTGATGAAAGGTCATTGATATATGCAAGAAAAAGTAAGGGCCCCAAAATGGAACCTTGTGGGACCCGACATGTAATTAGTTCCCACTTGGATGATGCCTGATAGCTTGATACATGTCTCTTTCCTTATAACACCCTTTATTTCCTGCCAGAGATATAAGATTTGAACCATTTTTGCAGCATTTTCTGTTACACTATAATATTCTAATTTACTTAAAAGGATATTGTGATTTACACAGTCAGATGCCATTGACAGATCACAAAATATACCAGTTGCCTGCAATTTTTTGTCTAATGAATTAGACAATTTTCACTGTAAGTGCAGATAGCCTTCACAATACCAGAACCCTTTAGAAATACAAACTGTGACTTTGACCGAATGTTTTTTGAGATAAGATGGTTATAAAGCCGATTGTACATTACTTTTTCTAAAATTTTTGAGATTGCTGGCAACAGTGAAATTGGACGGAAATTTGATCTTATTTCTTTATCTCCCTTCTTAAACAATGGCTTAACTTCAGCATATTTCAACCATTCAGGAAATATTCCACTGATAAATGACTGGTTACACAGATAGATTAATGTGTTTCTTAGCTCAGAATCACATTCTTTAATTAACTTTGTTGATATTTCATCATACCCACTAGATGTTTTTGATTTTAAAGATTTTATGATGGACATTATTTCTGCTGGGGTAGTGAGGGTCAAATTCATATTATGGAAGTTACTTGAAATGTCTGGTCTGAGGTATTCCATAGCAGCATCTACTGAACCTGACAACCCCATCTTCTCAGTAACAGTTATAAAATGTTTGTTAAAAAGTCCTGCAACACTATACGCATCAAATTACAATGAAATGAACACCCTTAGCTGCTTACAGGTGTTGACATACGTCAACGGGGACAGATGAAAATGTGTGCCCCGACCGGGACTCGAACCCGGGATCTTCTGCTTACATGGCAGACGCTCTATCCATCTGAGCCACCGAGGACACAGAGGATAGCGCGACTGCAGGGATTTATCTCTGGCACGCCTCCTGCAAAAGCGACATTCTACATTCGTAGTGCCCCCGCCCATCTTCTTCTTCTGTGCGAATGCACAAACAGTGCCCGAACTCTTACGGGAATCGGCAATGTGCTGCGAGTAATGAGTATAATGGGCGGGGGCACTAGGAATGTAGTGCGGGACAATACGTTGAGTATGTGGGTTTCGCGGGAGGCGTGCCAGAGATAAATCCCTGCAGTCGTGCTATCCTCTGTGTCCTCAGTGGCTCAGATGGATAGAGCGTCTGCCATGTAAGCGGGAGATCCTGGGTTCGAGTCCCCGTCGGGGCACACATTTTCATCTGACCCCGTTGACGTATGTCAACGCCTGTAAGCAGCTAAGGGTGTTCATTTCATTGTAATTTCCTTCTAACGAGCTGCTTGGTCATCGATAGTATCTGTTCTTTCGGACATGTTCGAAAGAACAGATACCATCTTAGTAAATACTATACACATCTGTCACCAATGTATCATTTTCTCTTAATGCTGTTTGTTCCTCTTCATGTCTGGTTCTACCAGTCTCCTCCTTCACTATATCCCACGTTGTCTTTATTTTGTTATCTGATATGACTATCTTTTCCTTGTAATATATTTGCTTTGATGTCCATATTACGGTCTTTAATATTTTGCAGTATTTCTTGTAATGTGCTGTAGCATCAACATCAGAACCGTTCGGATTGACAGATACAGTTTTGTTTTTGTTTTACAAGATACCCCTATTCCGTGAGTAATCCATGGCTTCTTTGTAGACTTTGGTGTAACCTTGGTATGTTTTGGGGGAAAACAGTGTTCGAATAAGGTAAGCACTTTATTAGCAAAAGTGTTGTATTTTTCATTCATGCCATGAGCACTGTAAACATCAGTCCAGTGAATGTCTCTGAGGAGTGTTCTAAAATAATCAATTTTTGGCTTATTGATTACCTTCTTGAGCTCAGATTTAACAGATTTTATATCCTGTTCAGTATCAACATTTAACAGAAGGTACTGCGTGTCATGGTCTGAGAGACCATTGACTATTGGTTTTGTAATAATTTTGTTCATTGGACTTTTCTATAAAGATATTATCAGTGGCTGTTTGTTAGCAGTTGGCTACGCTAGTGGGGAACTTTACAGTGGGAATTGAGTTGAATGATAGTGTTACTAACTCAAATAAGTTCTTATTGGGAGAGTCTTCAAGGAAATCTACATTGAAATCACCAGCAACCACTGTTTCTTTGTTTTTGGTTGTTAAATGGGTCAGTACAGGTGCTGTTCTAGGCAAAATTTATGAATGTCTATGTTCTTTAATTTACGACAGTTCCTGATGAATGTGGCAACTCCTCCTTTTTCCATTTCTGATGTACAAAAGTGAGATGCTAACCTAAACCCTGTTCTATACCAGTGGTCACATGAGGCAGATTATGTCAGCTGGATTTGTAGACTCTAATTCATCTATGCAGATAGTTAATTCATTAATTTTATTTCTCAGTCCTCGAATATTTTGATATAATAAAGATAGCTGACATTTCACAGTGACTGAGTTAAAATTGGGTAGAGTTAAAGTATCTGCTGACTGTTGAAAATTCTTAACCAATAGCTGTTTACACCGTTCTGATAAGCTGGAATTGTGTTTTTGTTTTCTTTCTCAAACTCAAGGTTTGTCTCAGTTCTAACCTCTCTTAAAACTTGGTTTCTTTCTGTCCTCCCTATCCTAAAAAAGGGTCTTTTCTGAACCCTATAACCACTGGTATTTTACCGCTCATGACAGTGCCTCCCCCTTTAACTTTCCTGCTATTTTCCCAGCAAATTTACCCTCCCCTTCCTGTTGAGGTGAAGGCCATGCCTTGTATAATCCCACCTATTGAGAGAATCAACAGGAACCACACCAATGTGTGACCCTGCACCCGACGTAAGCAGCCATTCCAGCTCCAAATTAACTCTCTTGACAGAAGAGTTCAAATGAGGTCGGTCACGGTACCCAAGTACAGATACAAACTCAACACTAGTATGCTTCGATGCCGATGCAATCTTTGCCAAGTCACACTCTATAGTGTACCCAGGATCTCTGTCAGTACTGTTACCTGTCCCACCCACTATAACCATGGCGTATTCCTTAGTGAAATCTTTGCAAAGTGATCCTAAATCCTCTGTCACCTGCTCCAGACCAGCACTAGGTTTAAAAAATAATTGGTGACCTGGCATTCTGATCCTAGTTCATCCTGCTAAAGTTGGCCAACACCTCTTCCGTGGGAACTACCTAACAACAACACTGATTTCCCTACATTCTTACTTTTCAATTTGCTGCTGAAAGTTTGTTGTTCCCTGTATACACCTGCAACTGCTTGAGGCTCACCAGCTTCTAACTGAAGCAACAGGTCAAATCTATTTTCCACAGTCACCACGAAGCTGTTAGACGAAGTCTTAGGCCTGTTCCTCCTGTTACCTGTTGCCACTCCCCATCTCTCTTTACCCTTCTCCCTCCTTAACCTGTCAAGATCTCCCCTGTTCCCCTTTTCCCCTCCTGTTCTAGTATCTTCCTATCTCTTCTACAAATCCTATAAAACAACTGACGAGTCTCATTTACTTCCCCTATTCCCACGCCACTACAGTCACCCACACAGAAAAAACTATAGCAACCATCACACCAAAGCTACGACCTAACAATTCTACAGCAAGTCTAGCACTTTTCACTCATGATAAATGTAATAGTTTATTAAGAATAAGGCAGTTAAGTTACAGATAAACACGAAAATATGGTTCCACAAATTTGGCCTATACTCAACTGTGTGTAAACAAAAACAACAGTGCAAAGTTTCTGAAACAACAACTTAAACTTTATGCTACTTTCCGGAAATGCTAGTTAATTAATGTAGAGGTACGCTAAGTTAAATTGCTGGAGAGAGCGAGCTCTAAAAAATAAGTTGGTGAACTGTAACAAGTAGTACAAAACACCACAGGATCATAATGTTAGATGACCCATAGATTTTCATCCATGGAGAGTGAAATGAGGTGTCAGGATAACAGTAGACTTGTGTTATTAACTTCTTTATTCTGGCCTTCAGCTGTAGTACATTAGAAACAGCTTGGTGTAGACGTCCAGTTGCCTCTCATGCGAAACAATAGATGTCTGCCATTTCTGACAGTGCAAAGAGTGAGGCCGAGTATGGCATCACCAGAATGCCGCCATCAGCAATGTCTCCAGCTGCGACTATGATGACAGCGCAGCAGCATACCTAAGGATACTCCGGGGGCAGCCGTGATATTCCTCCAGCGACCAGGCTGCTCTCATGACTCGGGGTAGGCTGCCCCATCTGGTGGTCGCTCCAGGTATCACAGGCTCATGGTGTAGGCTGTGATACTGAGATGAGAATATTTTAGTATACAAATGACTGAGTTCTTACTTGCTCCAGACTATGTTCATTTAGGGCTTAAGGCACATGCTCCACAACAGTTCTGTGGTGGCAAATGAGGAAAGGCTTCAGCCCTTCCACTAGTGTGTTGCAGTGTCAGCTGTTGCTGTACTGTGCCCAGCTGTGCTCTGTTTCACAATGCCTTTTGGCCCTGTTTTGCGTTGCAACACAAAACACACTTGCCTGCCTGCATCTAGCTCTGCTGCATCTCGTTTTTGCTCTGGTGTTCTTTTCAAGCGAATACTGTATTTTTCAAACTATAAGACGCACATTTTTCTTCGGAAAATTGCTTCGAAAATTCAGGTGCGTCTTATACTCGCATTAATACAAAAATTTTATGTATATACACTGAAGCAATTAGTTAGCAGGAGACCTGGGTTCAGTTCCCGACATTGGTACAAACTTTCATTTGTTGTGTAAGTCTATATACATAAAATCATGCCTGTATGAGACCAGTAAAGTCTCTGAAATTGTATCATTTTGTTTGCAATATAAAAATGGCCATATATTCAATGCCACAGGAAATCTATCGCTATCCGGCAACATTAGATTCAACTGACAACAGCAGTGCACCATTGCAACAAACATGAGTTGTGGAGTTTGACAAGCTTGCTAACACTGTCTCCCTCCCACCCCACCATCATAAACCCAGAACATTATCTACCTATGATGCATCATTGCAGTCTATGGTGCCAGTGAACTGGAATTGAAAGTATTTGTATTATCAGTAACTGTACAATGTTTATATTAGTGGCTAGTTTCATAATGGAAACAAATAAATGGTATTGTATTACACGGGCTATAAATTGAAAGTAATGGCATATGCAGGAGAACAGGAAAACAGAGCAGTTGAGGGCATTTCGGTCCTCCACCAACAGGAAAAAACCATTCACGATTGGCGGGCTAGTAAAGAAGAACTGAAAAAAATAAGAAATATTAAATTTGCAAGTAGAGGACTGAATGCAAAAATGTCCAAAACTAGAAGACGATTGGTTGAAATGGATTCAAGGACAGCATCAAAATGGCACTGGAATTAATACAAAATTGATTCAAATACACCCTCATAACCTAGCACTACAATGGATCTTAACAGACATTTAAGGGTAGAGTTGGTTGGTGCTACAGGTTTATGAAGTGTCGTGGACTTAACATGAGAACCAAAACCAAACTATCTCAGAAAATGCCACAGGAGTATGAAGAGAGTATTATCTTTCCATCACATAGCGAATGTGGATGAAACTCCTGTGCCACTTGATGTACTGAGTAACAGAACAATTGCCATAAAAGGTGTTAAAACTGCAACTATAAAAAAAGTGGACATGAAAAACTGCACTACACTGTTGTTCTTTCGGGTTGTGCATATTCAAATGCAAAACAATGCCAAAATGTTTTGAAATGCCGCTAGGTATTGCTGTTCACATACGTCACAAGGTTTGGATGTATGAGGCTGGTATGAAATTATGGATTAACAGTGTGTGGGAGAGAAGGAAAGAAGCTTTATTGAAAAAGAGTTTGCTTCTTGTGATAGATGAGTTTAGAAGTCATTTGAAAAACTTTGTGGAAGAGAAACTGAGACAGGGAAATACAGAGCTTGCTATTATTCCAGGAGGACTTCAAAGTTGCAACCTCTTGATGTCTTGATAAATAAACCATTTAAAGTGTGTATGAGACAGGAATGGAACAAATAGATGATGGATGAAACCCAACATGAGTCCACACCGAAGGGAGCTTCAAAATAACGTACAATCAAACGAGTATCTCAGTGGATAAAACAACTGTGGTGTAGAATGAGAGAAGACATTATTGTTAAATATTTCAAGAAGTGCAGCATAAGTAACCCTTTTGATGGCAGTGAAGACCTTCTTATACATGAAGAGGACAACAATGACGAGGAAGAAGAAGAAGAAGAAAAAGAAAAAAAAAGTGCAGATGGCAATTTTTAAGGGATTTTAAAGGTCAGTTCAGTTTTATAAACTAAGAATTTTTTATTAGTATGTTTTTCACAATCTAATAATAAAAAATGTTAAAAATATTACTTTTTAAAAAATTGCTTAAAAGTTAAGGTTCGTCTTATAATCCGTTCAATACTGGGTTGTCAGTAATTTACATTTCCCTCCTTTTTATCAATACTCAGTCCCCCGGGTCAAGCACACTAGGTTATCCTGTACACTAGAGTTTCTGGCAACCAGCACTTCTGGCCATTTTGCCTCTTAAGTATTATTTTAGCAATTGGTTTCTTTAATCCTGGCACTTAATCTTACACATTTCTACAGGGCCCCTTTCCCTGCTCGTTAACTTATCACCATGGAACTTATTTCGTTATTAGACTTCTTACACAATAACTTACAACCTAAAATAAGTCAATGAATCAATTATCCTTAATACTACCCCCTCATGCATTCATCTTTCTTCTGGTGCTTTTATGCCCGGGATATCCAATTCACCAGAATCTGAATGACGGCTGGGTCTGACTCAGTCTCGTACTTCATCTTCTACATACCACAACAAGAACAACGCTCAGCAGAAGTGTCGCTGCAGTGGTTGGTATGACAATAGTCATTGTTGTCTTTTTCTGTTACTGATTTTCCCTATATAAATTTACTTGCTGTACTAAGGTTTCTAGGGAGACTCGTCCCTCCTGCTGGATCAGAAGCATGTTTATAGACTGCATTAATTCCAGCCCTAGAGTTTGAAGCAGGTAGCGCTTCCATGAGCTCCTCTGGCCAAAAGAAACGAAGATATGAAATATTCAGGTGAGTTATCTCTGTGATCTTGGTGGGCAAATGGAAAGTAGGCCACATTATCTCACAAGCTGTTCCATTTAATAACAAACCATTCCTGTTTAATTCTAGCCTCTTTGCTGACATGAGCTGTGCCACTTGAAATAACTAGCCATTACTACGATCTTGCCTAAGGTAGAGTACAACCAATGTGCATCGACCAGCTGAAAGTACAATTCTGGCTCAGTCACTTCTTTATTGCATTCTCTCACCTCCTTTTGCCCCATTAGCAATATCATTGCACAGGGATTCTGCCCCTCTCTTATTGCCATACTGAGATCAACTGTGATTTCCCGTTGGTAGAATTTTTGTAACTTTGCTTCCTCCATTTCTGCATACCTTCCAGTGTTTTTCGCAATTAATAATAGTTGCTGCATGTTTACTTTTACAAATTTCTTCAGTATCCTCCACTTGATAAGATACACGTGAACTACATAGCATTTGTAACATACTTGTTTCTCTGCTACTAGTATAGAAATGGAAATGGAAATGTTTGCTCCTTCAGTTCTCACTGGTACTGTGGCTCTACCTTTAAATAAAAAGTTAATTTGTTGTGCTTGGGTTCTAAAAACAGCCCCAACTCCAGTGGTAGTGCCTTCTTTAATTTCCTTAGACCCTCCAAATACAGTTCTGGTGACAAGAAGTTTAACCTCAACTGACCTTTTACAGCATGTTGCTTAGCCTCTTGTAGTTCTGTTACTTTCCCTTGTGCTTCCCATACATTATCTTCTACAAACTGCAACTATTTTGTCATTACTACTTCCCTTTCCAAGACGTCTACTTCAGTTTGTAGTTCCCTGATGTTCTGATTAACTGCCTCTTCTGTAGCTGTGGCATACCACTTTATTTCTCCAGTCAGTTTTTGTAGTTGTCATGTGCTGTTTAGTATGTCCTCCTCTAAATTTGCAATCTGTGTAGTGTGCCAATCACTGGCAGGTTTTTTTCCCTTTTCCCCACTGCTTAATCTCTTCTGTTGTGTTGCTCACTCTTCGAATGTCCTCCTCAGCAGCAGTGCCAAATATTGTTGTCATAAGCTGACCCCCAGCATTCATCCAACCCCTCTTCCTTTTCACGATTGCGGAATGACCTCCAGTATCTGGGTCATCTCACTCCTTAATTTCTCGTATGCTCCACTACCTTTGAGTATCCCATGCCTTTCCATTCCCTGAAAAAATTTGTTGAATGCTACTTCCAGTCTTCTCATCTCATTACACTTTTCCAGTATCACCAAGTAATGATTGGTGATTGCTACGTCTTCCTGCTTGGCGAACGGCACTCCACCTTCCAGGTGCTGGTTCCATAAAGCTTCCACCATGATGAAGATTGGTAGTCACACTATGAACAGCATCATCTTGCCTTCTCTGCATGTCACCTATGGGCAGGAAGTCTTATCACCTTCCTCTCCCTTGAATTCATTGCTGCCCCACAGCTGCTTATACTCATTACACCAAATCTATACATAACCTAAAAACATTAAATGACTTTCTCCTAATCTTTAATCCCTACAGGTTCCTCATTAACATTTCATGGACAACCTCTTGTTTATCATCAGATACCTTTCTCCTCAGTCTCTTTTTCCGGTCTACATCTCCCATTCCTGGAATAACTTCTGGACTCCTGTGAAAAGGTTTCAACTGCCCTACATGCTCAGTTGTCATTCTCTTCAGCATTGAATCTTGACATTTACTGGCGACATAGTCTCTACAACTTTTGGTGTGGCCACTGATACTTTGCAAAAAACTTTTTTGTCTTTTCCTTTGGTGTACATGAAGTTGATAGCACCACCCACTGACCAACCTTATATAGTGGCATTCTTGCTGTATGGCCCACAGCTTCTTCCTGTTTTCAGTGCTTGTGTATTTGTCTTCCTTACTGTAATCCAGATTCCCCTAATCACTCAGGCAAATTCCTTAACAGGCTCTCCAGTCTTCCCTTTCTTTGTTTTCGATATGTCTAATGGTAATGGCATTTTATGACCATGTACTACTTCATACTGTGTTCGTATGCTGTTTTGAGTTGTAGGCGGAGATATACTTCAAATAGATATCCCAGTTGGTGTGTTGTAAGTCAACATAGTAACTAAGTCTCTTCCCAATTGTCCTATGCACTCTTTCCATTCTTCCGTTGGCTCATGGGCAGGGAGCACTCATCCTCAACTTCTTCACATTCATTAACTTACAAAATTTCTTGAATAGATCTCACCTGAAGTTTGATCTCTGGTCTGTTACTATTGTCTCAAGCACTCCAAATTTCAGTACCCAATTATTCACAAGTGCTTGTGTCACTCTTGCTGCCTGCTGATTTGGCATCATGACCATTTCTACATATCTTGAAAAATGATATATGATTGTGAGTACTTACTTACTCTGTGCGGATATTTTATTAAATGAACCTAAAACATTAATCCCAAGAAATTTGAATGGTGCCAATGCTTCAGTTAACCTCCGCAACGGTGCTCTTGTTTGACACAAATACACTCCCTGTGCGCAGTGTGTGCAACTCTGCACATACTGGCTTATGTCCATCTTCCTATTCCTCCACCAATATCTTTCTGCTACTCCTCTGTTGGGAGACGTGCAACCTTCGTGACCTGCTAGTATGTGATCATGATCTTCTTGTAGCACTCTATTCCTGTGCTTCGTTGGTACCGCTACCTTGGTCCCAACTTGTTTTTCTCTGCATAGTAACCCATCCTGGACCCTAAACTGTGACTGCTTAAAATACTGCTTACATTCATCATCCACCCTCTGAGCAGTTTGTCATTCCTTATGCTCATTACCTCCAATATGTAATACTGCTACTTTTCTACTTAAGCCATCTGCATTTCTGTGCTTCTTCCCAGGTTTACGCGTGACTTCAAAATAAAATTCACTTAGTATTACTGCCCATCACTTCAGCCTTCTAAAAGAATCCTTTAACCACAACAACCGTTTTAATCCCACGTGATCTGTTATTGCTGTAAACTTTTTATCATATGGATAACATTTGAAATAGGTGATTCCATAAATAAGGCTTAACATCTCTTTCCCCATTGTGGAATAATTTCTTTCTGCAAAATTTGGTTGTCTTGGTGCGTAAGCTGTGGGATGTTCCACACCTTCTTCCTCTTGTGACAACACTCAGCCAAGTGCACGGTTTAACGCATCGCACGATAAAACAAATTTTCTATTAAAATCCAGACATACCAATATCAGACTTGATGTTAAAGCTTCTTTTAGCTCCTCAAAGGCATGATGGCACTCTTCTGACCACACAAATTTAGTACCCTTTTCTAGCAACTGTGTCAATCATAGGGCAATATCCACAAATCTTTTCATGAACCAGCAGTTATAGTTCACAACTCCTAACAATGATTGCAACTGCTTTACAGATTCTGGTACAGGAAATTCATGTACAAGTCAAATTAATCTCAGGTTTGTATTAACCCTATCTTTACTTATGACATGACCTAGGTATGCTACCTCTCCCATAACAAAATGACACTTTTTTGTACTTACATTTAACTTTGCTGCTTAGGAATACTTCCCTTAATCTCTGCATATGCTGTTCCATGTCACTTCCAAAGACAATTATGTCTTAGAGATATATGAGGCCTTGCTGTGGTTTTAAATCTCTGAGTACTCCATCCAACACTCTCTGAAGTGTTGCAGGTGCATTTTTAATCCTAATGGCATTCTTCTGAATTGTTATGGTGCCAAAAATACTGTTTTGCATCACTCCTGTGATGCAACCTGCATCTGGTGATATGGTGATAACCCCTCTTCAAATCCATTGTTGAAAAATAGTTGCATTGCCCTAAATGATCCAACTGGTTCTGTAAGATTTGCCAAAGGGTAGGCATCCATTATGATTTTTTGCGTTTAGGTATCTGCATTTTTGTGTTCTGTCCGTTGATTTTTTGACATGACAACTATTCCTGCGCCCCATACGCTATTACTTCTTCAGTTATTCCCTCTTTCAGCTGTTGATTGATAAATTCCTCCAAAATTGGTTGTATGTACATTGGTATTCTATATTGTTTGCGGTAGACTGGTGATTCATTTCCCGTTGGAATGCAGTACTGTGTAATATGCATAACTGATAATGACCCTTTTGGAAACAATAAATCCTTAAATTCCAAAAGTAATTTTTCCACCTGTTCCCTATTGCTTGCCTCTAGGTGCTTCACTTTTCCTCGTAATGCAGTTTCAATGGCATTCAGCGACTGTCCATGGCTGTCACCCCTCATGTTTGATTCTTCTTTCTCCAGGATACAGGGCTGCTATAGGTGGTGGTAGGAAGATGCATAGGGCAAGTCTTGCAACGGAGATGGTCACATCCTCTGCTTACGCCTATTCATCCTAATTGATAATTTGGTTATAGTCATGCTGATTTAAGAGGCCAGACAGTGTTTACATCAGGCTCATCCTAGAACTGCGCTCGGCGGGCGTACCCGCGCCCCGCGGGCGCTAGGCAGTGTAGTTCAGCGCCCCGTCCGCGACCGTGTGTTGCTAGTGTCGGCATAGGAGCGAGAGAGAGCTGCGGAATGAGTGAGATCTCACAGAACTGCTCTGCGCTGGACTGTCCCGTGGTCAGATCCAATGTAAACAAAATAACAGAGGAAGTACAGCTTTGTAAAAGTGGTCCATGAGCGGTAAAACAAGCAAACCATTTACTGTTGAGGTAACAACTAGTGTTCATGTGGCAGAATTACTGCGCAAAGCTTTAGAAAACAATATCCAAAACAAGAATTGAAGAACAACGTAGTAGTTTTATGACGCACAGGTTGATTCTACTAGTACTGCACATGCACACTCATCATATGTACAATAGGCATCTTCTGGAAGATGCATCAGTTTCTTAAATGAACTAGTCACAAATATTCTATTTTAGAAGTAATTTTATGTAAGGGATATAGAGTCTCATTCCTACTGTTAGTAGCTACAAGTAAATATTTTTTGGTGTACTTTGTGCTACATCTTTTTGTATCCCTTTTCAGAGTTTAGAAATCGGATGCTTAGTTTGCTGTTTTGTACGTAATAATTTTAACTGATGTAGTTTAAAACTTATTAAAAAATAGAAGTAACATTATAAAGCTCTTTGATTCCTACAGTCAACATTGTTAAAGAAGACAATTAACATTTTAAATGTTTTTCTTTTTCGAAGAAATGATTTTGTCTAGGTTTGGTACAATATTCCGTGAGACTGCTAACCTTAAAGAATTAGTCAAATTTTTATTGCCGAGTAATGAATGGTTCTTAGTTTTAGCAAGCTTTAACAGAGAGAAAAAGCGCTCACAAATATATGTGGAACCAAACATTGACAGAGCTTTGGCTGTGTGCTTGTGCAAAAGAGGATATTTCTCTCGTGGAAGACAACTGTAAAAGGCATCCAGAGTTTTACACATACGAAAGCGGTCCTTCAGGCAGATATCACACTGCAGGTCAATCAGCTCTAGTTGAAGCTCTTGTAAGAGGTCGTATGCCCAAAGAGAAAACGGGCAAACAAATATATCTAAGGCCGGCTGAAGCTCACTTATCTCCAAGAATCTGTTTTCAAACTGTTCTTGTAATTCGAAAATGATTGGAAAATAATCTGAAAAATCCACATCTTCTTTAACGCTGTATAGTGCAGGAAAGTGACAACAACTCTTCTCGCACAACTGTTTTTCCCACAAAATAAGATTTTTTTGAAATGCTTGAATCGTCTGCACTAAATCAACAACAGAGTGATTTTCACCTTGGAGTGAAATATTTGAAGTATTTAAATGACCACTAAGATCACTCAAAAAAGCCAAATTCGCCATCCACATAGGATCACAAAGTAATTCTTCTGGACGTTCTTTCATTTCCAAAAAGGTATTTATTTCGCCTCTCAAGGAGAGAAACTGATGACACCTTTCCTCTGCTCAGCCATCTTACTGCGGCGTGGTAGGGGATGTCAGGGTATTCCGCTTCAATATCAGCCAGAAATTCTTTTAATTGGCGATGTGTGAGTCCATGCGATCGAAGATAATTAACCGTTCGAAGAACTGTGTCCATAACATATTTTATGTTGACAATCTTGGCGCAAAGTGCCTCCTGGTGTATCAGAAAGTGGACTGCTGCGAATAAGGAACAGCCAACTTCAGCCATTTTTGACCTGACAAAACTCATAAATTCAGTGCATATCCCTCGTAGTGCAGGGGCTCCATCTGTTGTTACACTGGTCAGGCGTTCCCATTTTAAACCCATTGACTCTAACACGTTTTCCACGGCTAGAAAAATATCCAAACCTGTGGTTGTGTCTTTTAGTGGTATAAGCCTGAGAAATTCTTCTGTGACACGCAGATTGTCGTTGACACCTCGAACAAATATGAGATACGTCCGCGGACTCGTCAAGAACAATAGAAAATGAAATGAAGTTTGCTGCTCTCTTCATTAATTGCTGTTTCTTGTCTGAGGCCATATCTTCGACTCAGTGAGCAACAGTTTGAGGCGAAAGAGCTATAACATACAATTAATTTTCGTCCACGAGACTCAGAGGGCCATAGACACGGGTTCCCAGGTAGATGCCGTGTTTCTTTACTTCCGCATGACATTCGATACAGTACCCCACAGTCGTTTAATGAACAAGACCAATTGTGTGATTGGATTGAAGAGTTCCTAGGTAACAGAACGCAACATGTCATTCTCAATGGAGAGAAGTCTTCCAAAGTAAGAGTGAGTTAGGTGTGCCGCAGGGGAGTGTCGTAGGATCGTTGCTATTCACAGTATACATAAATGACCTTGTGGATGACATCGGAAGTTCACTGAGGCTTTTTGCGGATGTTGTTGTTGTTGTTGTTGTTGTTGTGGTCTTCAGTCCTGAGACTGGTTTGATGCAGCTCTCCATGCTACTCTATCCTGTGCAAGCTTCTTCATCTCCCAGTACCTACTGCAACCTACATCCTTCTGAATCTGCTTATTGTATTCATCTCTTGGTCTCCCTCTACGATTTTTACCCTCCACGCTGCCCTCCAATACTAAATTGGTGATCCCTTGATGCCTCGGAACATGTCCTACCAACCGATCCCTTCTTCTAGTCAAGTTGTGCCACAATCTTCTCTTCTCCCCAATCCTATTCAACACCTCCTCATTAGTTATGTGATCTACCCATCTGTGCTGTAGTATATCGAGAGGTTGTAACAATGGAAAATTGTACTGAAATGCAGGAGGATCTGCAGGGCATTGACGCATGATGCAGGGAATGGCAATTGAATCTCAATGTAGACAAGTGTAACGTGCTGTGAATACTTAGAAAGAAATATCCCATATCATTTAGCTACAATATAGCAGGTCAGCAACTGGATGCAGTTAATTCCATAAATTATCTGGGAGTACGCATTAGGAGTGATTTAAAATGGAATGATCGTATAAAGCTGATCGTTGGTAAAGCAGATGCCAGACTGAGATTCATTGGAAGAATCCTAAGGAAATGCAATCCGAAAACAAAGGAAGTAGGTTACAGTATGCTTGTTCGCCCACTGCTTGAATACTGCTCAGCAGTGTGTGGATCCGTACCAGATAGGTTTGATAGAAGTGATAGAGAAGATCCAATGGAGAGCAGTGCGCTTCGTTACAGGATCATTTAGTAATCGCGAAAGCATTACGGAGATGATAGATAAACTCCAGTGGAAGACTCTGCAGGAGAGACGCTCAGTAGCTCGGTACAGGCTTTTGTTGAAGTTTCGAGGACATACCTTCACCAAGGAGTCAAGCAGTATATTGCTCCCTCCTACATATATATCGTGAAGAGACCATGAGGATAAAATCAGAGAGATTAGAGCCCACACAGAGGCATACCGACGGTCCTTCTTTCCACGAACAATACGAGACTGGAATAGAAGGGAGAACTGATAGAGGTACTCAAGGTACCCTCCGCCACAAACCGTCAGGTGGCTTGCGGAGTATGGATGTAGATGTAGATCCTATTTTTTAAAACACTTTTATCATTTTAACAATTATTTTATTCATCGAAACTCAAATAAAAAACTAACAATGAAAGATTGGTTTAAGGTTCGTTTTCCCCCAGTTCCTCCGAAAAGCGGCCTTAGACGCTATCCAGGACAGCGAAATGGGGTCGCAAAATAAATTTTTATATATTGGAATATCTGCGTTTTGATTAATTTAATATATAGATCAAACTACAACATATGTTTTTCCATCCATAAAAACACAAATATACAAAAACAAAGAATGTCTCTTAATGACACTTTGCTGCCCGAGAAAGCGTTTGTGACGGCTTTTCAGAAAGTGGAAAAAAATAACGCACCTGAAACTTTTTCGGGTGTCTGTGCGACGCGATTTAATGCAAATCAAATATAAAAATTAACCGAAAAGAAATGCTCCTTGTTGCTGACAATCTGATATTCGATAACTGGCACGTTGCTAATTGACAGATTATAAAATATACTTTTATTTATCATCTTTATAAATTATAAAGAGTCATAAGAAACACTTACTTCACTGTAAGGCTGCTTGAAATTTTCTTTCAGTTCTTCAGGCTTTGACTGGCGTTCCTCTTGCGACAAATTTTCAAACTGATATTTGTGACAGGTATTAAAGTGCTGTTCAATCGAGTACTTTCTTAAACACATGAGGTTCTGATGTCATACTAAGCATTTGGCATGATTTTTGACAGCAGTACAAAGGAAATTAATTTCCCACTCCGGTTTAAATAGTACGGACGCACCGCTCCTCTTTCTTTTTGTCTGCTGCTGTTGACCATCCATCTCAATCCACAGGAGCCTTACGTCTGTTGCTTTGTCTCTCTTTTGGCCACTGCCGTCTCATACAGGGGCATGGTGAGGTGCGGCGGGTGGACCGCACTGCCAGCTAAGCGACATGGCTCGGTCACTGTGGCAACATCCGAATTCGCCCGGGGCGCTGGCCGCAGGCGGTCGCGGGCACTGGCGCCCCGGGGGCACAGTTTGCACGGGCCTGGTTTACATAATAGCTGGTATATGACATGTCATTTCACAGGTGGCTCTCCCTTTGGTAGTGTGTTTTGCCAGTTACAGGGCTGCTATAGTTGGTGGCAGGAGGGTGCATATGGCAAGTCTTGCAGTGGGGACGGTCACAGAGGTAGAGCCATAGGGTAGGGAGATGGGTGCAGAAGGAGCATAGGGTCTCACAAGAAACTTGCGAGGATTGGGAGGGCAACAGAAAGCTATTGTGGGTGTGTGATGGACAAAATTTCAGACAGAATGGATCTCATTTCAGGCCATGATTTTAGGAAGTCACGGCCCTGTCAAAGTAGCTGTGATTAATACACTTCAGACCAGGATAACACTGATCACCAGTGGTGTACTCCGAAGTTGGTTTTTGGGGGCATCAGCAGTACCAGGATTGGATGCGATGGCGCCGGAAATCTGCTTTTGAACCAGGCTGGTGGAGTAATTACATGCAGTGAAGGCTAAGATGGCACAATCTCTATACATTGTTTAAATTGAACAGTTTCCCAGCCAGAAGTCTATATACACTAATCCTAATGGTATGACATCTTTATTCCTCACTCCACACAATCTGTACTGTGGTGGGTCACATTGCATACATTTCACTAGATCACTACAGGTGACCAACACATGCACCTCTATGTCCAATAATATCATGTAACCATTTTTTCCTACTATTGCTCTTATCACACAATCCACCTCTGCATATGATTTCGTAGCATCCAGTCTTACTGGGAATGGCCTTAAGTGGGCCTGGGGTTCCTGTTGGTATGTAACACCTTATTCTTGTCTGGTCCTGTGCTTCTAAAACTATTACTTCCTCTTACTTTATTCACATCTCCTTGTGGCTGGTGACACTGCCTGCTTACATATCCCATCTGTCTACCTGAAACATTTCATATTAGCTGCAAACACTGTCCTTTTACCCTGCATTCCAGTCAACAAATTGATCTCCCCACACCCTATAGCTAAGCGTACTGTTGTGCACAAATCCATTGGACCTCCTGTCCATTCATGTCTTGACATTTTCACATGCAATCCTCTTAAAAGAATCATTGAGTGTGCTCTGCTCAGATTCTTGCAAAATAATTTCATTGACTGGGGTATCCTTTTCTGTTTCATAGATATGTCCATTAATTTTTTTTATCCAATCCACAATTTTTTCCACAGTTTCTGTATTTCTCTTAGTTATACCCATAATTATTCCCTATAGTGTCTGGTGCTGATCCGTTTCATATATCTCTGAATTAACCTGTCTTTAAATTCTTCAAATGTTGCGGCTCCCTTAAGAGCTTCTGTATATGTACGTAAGTTTTAGCTTTCCCTTTTAGTTTCAATTTTGCAACATTCAGTAATTCCTTATCAGAGCAACCTTCCATCTCAGATTTCCAAGGTCTCCCATAAAGGCTTGTACATTATTGGTTGCCTTACTAGAAAAAGGAGCAATTAAACTTGCGACTGACAAATCTACATTCTACTGTGACAACTGCGATTCTACCATCCCGTGAAGTTCTGTATTGTCTGCTGTTAATTGTGCTACCTTTTCTAACAATATGCACACTGCTTCCGGATTTGACACACCTTTTTGTTCTGGTTCTGTCGAAGCTTTGTCCATGACAACACTCATTTTGGGGACTAGAATTCACAATACAGAAAAAAAATACATTAATTTAATTCTTATGTCTAATAATGAGTCATCTCAACTTCAAGCATTGCCTAGCCCTATGGAGAGCTGCATCAAACCAGTCTCAGGACTGAAGACCACAACAACAACAACAACAACAACAACAACATGCCCCTGTGTGACATGTGTAACATTTTACTGCAGCTGATTCTGTACACGGTGCTTAGTGGCCGTCAAGGTTAGACTGTGCACATCTAACAGCACTAACCAATCACAACTTCCATTATCTCTAAAACTAGACAAACCCACAGTTCTCTAATAGCAATAAAATCTCCTTTACAAAATTGCATGACCGTCAAATCTTTTTTCCGTGATCAAAATGCAGTCAAAATTTTTTGCACTCACCATACCGTAGACTGTAGGCTCAGACATTGCTCTAAGGAGGTTATGTCAGTGATGTGGCACCAGTGTTCGATGACCCATACATTGTCACCCATGGAGAGTGAATTGAGACATCAGGACAACAGTGGATTTGTTCAATTAATGTCTTTATTCTGGTCTTGGTCATAGTACATCAGGAACAGCTTGGTGGAGAGGTCCAGTTGCCTCTCATGTGAAACGATAGACGTCCAGCATTGGTAACAGCACAAAGAGTGGGTCCGAGTGTGGCACCACTCGAATGCCGTCACCAGCAACATCTCCTGCTGCATCTGTGATGACAATGCGGCAGCGCAGCTGGCGTTACTGCAGAGGCAGCCATGGCCTCCCTCCGGTGAGCGGGCGGCTCTGCTCTGTTGGTGGCTGCTCTTGTGACTGAGGGCAGGCTGTCACGTCTTGTGGTCAAACAGCTTGTACTGCATTACGGGATGTTACTCCAGATGTCACAGGCTTGTATTGTAGGGTGTGATGCTGAGACAAGAATATTTTAGTACACAAATGGCCGAGTACTTACATACTCCAGACTATGTTTGTAGAGGGCTTAAGACACGTACTCTAAACAATTCTGTGGTGAAAAGTGAGGAAAGGCTTCCACCCTTCTGCTAGAGTATCGTAGTATTAGCTATTACTGTATCTTGTCCAGCTGCCACTGTTTTGCAATGGCTGTCAGCTGTGTTTTGCTTTGCAGTGTGTAACATCCTTGCCTTCATGCAAATGGCTCTGTTGCAGTTTACTTTCACTCTGGCATACTTTTTGATGGAATACAGTTGATATGCTTCAATAATATAAAAAAAAGAAACCAAAATTAACAATATAGGAAAAAAGATGGATTGTGACTCACTATAAAGGTAACATGCTGAGCTGCAGACTGACACAATGAAAAGACTGTTATCATTTAGCTTTCAGCCAAAATCTTCTTCAGAAAAAGAAAAACACACACACAAAAAACCAAGGTCACTTCACACAAACATGACCGCTGTCTTCGGCAGCTTAGACCAGAATGGGCAGACGACAGTAATGACAGCACAGATGTTTTTGATGCACTGAAACCGTAAAGACCCTAACTTCAAAATCATATATTACAGCAAACAGACAAAGATGTTTTTAGGATAACTTTTACACCTGTTTTCTGCTAATTTACACTGGTGTGTAAAACTAAAGCATGAGAATAATTCTAACATGGTGCGTGACTTCCAAGTAACGTAACTTGCTGAGGCGTGGACCTTATGTAGAGAGAATTGCTACAGTATAATACAGAAGATGACTGAATGAAATCCTCAATGAGATGAATAGCTGTGACACTTTTTTACACTGAAGTCACTGTGATTCGTAATGGTCTCCTGGACATTACAGAATGTGGGACATGGTTATTAATAAGATCACCAAAGATGGTTATGAGTGCTCTGTACTCTGGAACAATAACAAAATATACTTAAGTAAATATTTATAGTCTTGTAGGTACTGATTGTGAAATATGTTGTCTCATCTTCCATTTTTATTACAGATATTATGATGATGTGCCACTAGTTCAGTTCGAGTTTTTGGATGAAGGTAAGTGCGAGTTCATATCAAATTGCATGCAGATACGTAATTTAATATATTTTTTTATGTATTGAATATGGTTGGTTGCAAAGTGTGACAGTATAGTTTGTACAGATAATACCAACATCATTGCTTGGCACTCTTATCATCACTCTTCCTGCTGTTCATTTCATCTATTGGTCCTGCATATCCTCATTTAATTTTAGCTATCATTAGATGTTTCCACAAATGCAGACATCCACAGTAGTGCTGACTTTGCAGATTAAAGCTAGTGCCAATGTTGATATCTATTAATATACATACCCATGTATATTCACAACATTTACTTTATGTTTTAAAGCTGAAAAGATAGTGATGCTTTGATATTTTTCGCTAGTTTTGCATTACAAGGAACCAGTAATAATAATCATTATTATTATCTAAGTCATTATTATTACCCTTTTATAAAGGAGTGCTGGTACATTGACTTCAAAGCACAGTATTATGAATGCTATATACACTGTTGACATCTGCAAAGTCTGCATATGATCACATTGTGATCTTCCTGATTTTTCTGCACAATTACATATACATCCTTTTTTCTATTGTAGCAGCAGCTGCCTTACATCTGAGTCATAACTATTTCAGTTACATTAACAGAGGACACTTACGTAATTACTGAAAGCTGCCACAAAGTGGACTGAAAGCTGCTCTAGGATGTTCCATCTTTTAATATTCATTTCATGGTCTGTGTACTATTTGTGTTTCATGCATGGTATAAGTAATGTTCTGTAAAAGATTAAAGATTCTATTAAAGTTTCACATAAAATATTTTGAAGTGTGCAGTGCAGTGGTTATTACATTGAGAAGTGTAGCACATTTACATGATTTAACATTGTGATGAATTAACATAAATGTGACAGATGAATTATATGGCTTGCACTTAACAGTATTTGAGATGTGACTACATCTTTTAACACAACTTATCTTAACTACCCAGTGTTGAAAAAATACTCTGCAGAAAATTTTGCATTATGATATTTCAGTAAATATGATAGAAAGTGTTAACTTGAGGAACATATGAGAATAAAACAGTATGTTGTATTAAAATGTGCAGATGATTAGCCTCTATGTTTTTACTCAATAGAATGTGAATTATAAGTTTAAACTTCAGCAGTTGAACACTTAGGCCAGGTGCAAGCCTACTGGGAGAACTGCAGCATACAGTGGTTTACGATATTTTAATGCCATGGACATGCGTGTCTGGTTACGGGACTTTAGATGTGGATAGCATTTTTTTGTCTGTACTAACTTCTCACTATAATTCATTTTGCTCAGTTTTTTTATTGAGTTGTTGTCTAGCAACATGTTGCTCATTGTGAGTTCATTACCCAATAACATACTTGATAAGGTACCCATGTGGTCATTGTATTCATGTGAAAATCACTTTAAAAGTGCTGGGTAGCAGAGCTCAGTTATTAAGGTCACTAATATTTTGGAATGGTTGTAGCTTATCATCCATCCCATTCTGTAATTTCTGCTACTGTAGCTTATTCACGTATCATGCGAGGAAGCATGAGGTTTGAAGTACTGAACATAATATAAGAAAAAATATTAACACTTTGAACCTTTTTCTCTTCCCACATGGTACTTCTCTGTGAACTGGCTAATTGAGAACTGCACTTACGTTACTGACAAAATACAGAAATGTTATAGAGTTATTATTGTCATGCCATTTAAAAGGGAAATGTAAGTGCATTACAGGAAGATGAGTTTCTTTTAGTATATACACTATCTTATCAAAAGTATCCAGTCACTTATTAGATGGTATTAATGTGGAGTGTGTCCACCCTTCACCTTTGTAATGATGTTAAATCTGCTAGGGCCATTTTCAGTGAGACGTCTGAATGACTGTGGAGGAATGACAGCCCACTCTTCCTCAAAAAACTAGAGAAGGCGAGTTCAGATGGGAACTGTGGACAGACCAGTCAATTTCTGGATTCTTGTCCATAAACTATTGCCTCACAGATGCTTCTTTATGACAGGATGTGTTGTCATGCCAATAAACTCAGTCATAATCTCCAAAATGTTCCTCTACTGTATGCAGTTCACAGTTCTGTAAAATGTGTTGCTATCCTTCCACATTTAGCATTTTCTTAAGCATAATAAGGGTACCATATCCTAAGCATGGAAAACGCCGCCATACTTCACTGTTGCCACTACATAGGATGGTGGGTAACTTTCTGCAAGTTTTCGCCAAACCCTAGCCATTCCCTCAGTTTGCCAAAGGGTATAGCATGATTCATCACTGCAAATCACTTGTTTTTGTCATCCACTGTCTAGTGGCATCACTCTTTACACCACCTCTACTGTCACTTAGAGTTGGCTACAGTAATTTGTGGGTTATGAAAAGTAGTTCATCCATTGTACCCAATTCTTTTCAACTACCTGTGCACAGTCATTGTAATAGCTAGGCTGCTGGCAGCACTTACAAATTCACAAATGATTCGTTCCACTGATGTTATTCAATTTTTATAGCCATCCTCCACTGTGCATCCGTTCCCTGTCCGTCAGTACATGTAACCTGCCAGGTCTTGGTTTACAGTTGCACCTCACAATCACATCACCAACAGTTGACTGGGCAGCTTAAGAAGGGTTGAAATTTCCCTGACTGGTTTGTTACATAGGTCACACCAAATGACTATTCCATGTTCAAAGTTACTGAGAGCTCCCCTGACCAACTCATTGTACTGACAACACAGTACACACCACCTCTTTTTATGCTGGTGGAGCTGCCTCCCCTGACATCTAGTGGTCAATTCCAAGTTACATAGTTTCCCAGATAAATAGTTGACATAATTAACTCATAAAACAACTGGGAATTTGAAGAAAAAAAATTTTACATGCTCTTTTTCTTGAGTGGTGCTGTTATTATTTTGCCACAAAACAGTTCAGCAAAGTTAAAACTACTTGTATGAAACTGAGAACATTTTCTGTGTAATTTCGGTGTTGTAATCCTGGAAGAACTGTGGGACATGTAGATGTCATTGCAGTCCTTGCACCATGTCTACTCAACTTCCTGTTGCACTTACCCATCTTCTCTTTCTTTTCTTCCCCTTCTGTACAAACCTAGCAGTAGCAAAATGTGTTGGCCTTTCTGTAAGAGGTTGAACATTATCTGGAAAGTTGTGTGCATATTTTGTATCAGTTTGGGTAGACAAAGTAGGTTACTGTTGAAAAATATGTCTTCCCTTTTCAGCCAATAGTCTACTACAGGTACATTTCTCCCCTCTTTTCTTTTTATGAGATAAACTATTAACAGTATTAATAATTGAGAAAACTGCTTTTTCTGGAGTTTCAGTATTCTGGGCAGTTGGGAATAGCCATGGTGCTGATCCACTGTTAACAATGGTTTTGTTCTTACTGTAGTCAGTGATTACATCTGGCTTCAGGATTTCTGCTGATATTCCTCCGTGGGCTTCCTGAAATTGCAGTGCTTGTAGCTTTATGCAAACACTAATTTTCTTGTTCCATTTCCCTGCCTTACTTCTGCAACCGGAACCATCACACATACTTTTGTCTGAAAACTGTCAATCTTTATTGTTTCTCATCCTGGATTTTTGTATAAAATATCAAAGATCTCCAACTCTGTCAACTTGCCACTCACCATTTTTACCTCCCTATTCACTCACGAATGAACCAGAAGACATTCTTTTTGTTGTTCCCTCGATGATACTAGAGTGAGTTGCCAGTAAGTGGAGCCCTTTGATAACAAGACAAGAGGAACTGCTGCCATGTTATAAGACAAAGTGACTTCAATGACAGGCTAAAAGTTCCGCAATACGGGCATTGTTAAGAATGCCAGGGTTTATGTGCCCATGTGGAATACTGGCTCCATGAGCCAAGTATTAAAACTGTAAAGCTTCTTTCCTTTGTTTCTGAGGGGAAGCCTTTGTTCTCAACCTAAATGTGCGCTTACAAATAAAAACATTGCAGGCAAGCAATAATAATCATTTTTTACAAGAAACTGTTACTGTTAATAATGCCAGAAGACTCATTTCTAAAAAAATTCCCAAATGAGATAGTAGAGAATAGCAGCAAATGTTTAGCTTCTTGACGTGTAATTATTTAGTGTAAATACGGAAATATTCTGTAGCCTTTGTAACCAGGAAAAATTTCTGAATGAAGCTTGTGGAGTTCTACTTCTTACGATACAGAAAATGTAGTATATAAACAACTGTATAAATCTATGCACTTAGTTACCTTTTTTCAGCTGATTCATTCAGGCCTCATAAATCTTCAATGGCCTTGTACCTGATTGTATGCAGAATTAAATTCTGTAACGTCAAGTGTATTAGTAGTGTTAAAATTGTGAAGCATTGATGAGATGAAAACACTCTGTTTGCCTTCAAACTTGGATAAGCTTCAGCTGCATACCATATATCGCCATAAGTAGAGGTTTCCATGGTTTAACCCACAGCTTTAAGTGTTATTTACATGTTATCTCATTTTGTTCTGTCCGTATTTTATCAGGTAAATCTCTGGTTTAATAACAGCTGTTATATTTGTTCTACATATAATGGAGCTCTTGATTAAGCTAAGTTCTTATAGCCCTTGTATCTTTGCTGGCAAATAAAATGAAGGGAAGAGGTTTGAGTAAAATATTATTGGTAAGAAGAATAGCTCCTACCAAATGTGTGTTGCTGATGCTGAATTATAGTCTTCTTTCTTGAATAATTAATTTTCAGTTTTGTAGTAGACCCAGAAACTCCAGTTTATGTTACATTACTCATCCCCCTTAATTTTGGAGCACTACAGAGTTTTTGCCCTTTATATTGTATTTATAAATATGGTATTTATAATTACATGTTCTTTCTTATATTATTTTTTATAAATTTAGCCAAGGTTTCTCAAATTCCATTGGTCGTTACCTTCATACATTTTTTTTTCTTTTCTTATAACCTTTTCAAATATATATATATATATATATATATATATTTTTTTTTTTTTTTTTTTTTTTTTTTTTTTTTTTTTTTTTTTTTTTTTTTTTTTTGGCAGAGATCCATAGTGATTAGACAGTACTGTTCAATATTATGGTGCTTAATTGTTTAGTTACAAACTGTAAGTAAATTTTCTGATACTGTTTACAGTGTGCTGAGAAACATATTTGATCAATGTAAGTATGTGTTTTACTGAAATGTCCTTTTCTCTCTAGGGCCTATTACAGCAAGTGATCTGGAGACAGACCCTTTTCTTGGTCTGCAAGATGATGAACCAGATTCTTGGACACCAACTGTTGGGAAAGAGGTATTGAGACTTATTGATTTGCAAATGGAAAATGGAACCAGTAGCGAATGGTTAAATATTTCATAGGAATCACTTTGCATTCTGTGATTCGGGTGATTCAATTATTGTCTTTCAGATTAAGTTATTTTATAAGCTATCTGCTGATCGTCTTTCACTGTTCTTTGGTATTGCAGGTGGCTAAGAAACTTAAAGAGAAGGAAGTGAAACGACAAGAACATATTTATGAATTCATCCTGACAGAAAAGCACCACTGCCTCACATTGAGAGTAATGCAGAAGGTATCACATATAATTATTTATGTTAAAGTGGTAGTCCACTGTTCACAGTAAGAATGATACAGTACCAATTTAGAACACATCTTATGGGGCAACATAAAATCTTTTCATCATCTTACTGTTAACAATACAAAATTATAAGTGTAGAGCAGTTTAAATAATTGAGAACAATGGCCTATGCATATTCCCTCTCTTCTCTTTTTGTTTTAATTCTGACTTTCCTTTTATAATAGGACTGTATTTCACCATATTTTACAGTCCGTTTCTTAAACAGACGCAAGTTGCAATTGCTAAATGGAAGGTAAAGCTGACTTGAATTAAAAACCGACTAACTGTGTTCTGTAAACACTTTTGGTCTTTCTTGCAACATTGCAAGCACACAGTCTTTTATAATTTTTGATGCTGGAATGCAAACTGTAACTATAGGTTTTTGTGGAATCTTAGAACGAAATCTATTTGTGGTGACACTGTAATATTGGGTGTAGTTCCAAAACACAGTTTTGATCTATTTCATGCTTGAGAGATTCTTGTCGCTTTGATGGTATTTGGTAAGCCACATGTGTACCCTGGGTTAAGCATCACAGGGAACTCTGTTAGTTTTGTCTCGGTTTGGGTTTGGCGAATTTGAGTTCCCTACACTGACAGCTGGTGAGTGAGTGCAGAGTCATCTATGACTGTAACTTTGTGCAGGCTTCATCAACCATCATCCCATATTGTAGTAGAATGTTGTGTGTCACTGTGAGTGGAGATCTTGACTTAGCTGTCTGGATTACAAGGATAGATCAAAACTCTATTAAGAAAATAAAAATTACAAAATACCGAGTGCTTGATAGAACTTGCTTTTGGTAATGAAAGGACAAGAAGGCAGTTTGTAGAAAGGACTCCACTATATATCCCTTTGGGTCTAGATGTGACTGCAGCCACTTTAAATGCAGTAAAATATTTGATATATTACACCTTAAGAATAAACCCTTCACTTCTCAACAGTTGACAAAACTCCAAACAGATAAATCTCTGGGAGAATGTCTAATTGAAAAGGAGCTGCATAACACCAAAACTTTATGAAGCATTTTGTGTCATGCAGATAGATTATTGATGTATCAAAAGAAAAATGGTAAAGCCTAGTTTACAAATGGACACTGGGTTGCGCCACTCATTGCGTGAAATGAGTTGGTTGCAGATGGTTTCATATAGGTCTGTAGACACAGCACCGCCAGAGTACACTTAAGTTTCATCGTTTTGTGAGTGCCATAGCCGTGTGTAAAATGAAAGTTTTTGTAGCTGTATGAGTAGTGGTTGAGTTAATGCTTGTTTGCATGAAATAGCTGCGTAAGATAAGAGATACAAAAATAAGAAACGTATTTGTGGCTGGAAAAAGAGAGATGTCGGCCTGGTTGCTCAGGAGTCTTGTTGAAAGAAATTGTAGTGGAAGGCCTTGGTGAATGGGAAACACTACTGTGATATTTTAAATAAATGAATATTGAATAAAGAATTCAGCTTTTGAGAATCCTGTAGCCTTTCTTTCTGTCAACTATTTTCATAAAAAAGAATCAGCCAACTAAAACCACAGGATCTTAGTGTTCTAGATGTGGGTGGTTTCACGGCCAGGTATTTTGCTTGCCTGTATTTTTCTTAATTCATTTGTGTGTGTAATCCTAATCGAATGAATTTTGCTCTGCAGCACAGACACTGTCAACCCATCTGTGTTCAGATTGCTTGTGATGGCACCGAGCATAGCAACATGTCACTGTTTGTTTTGGTAGTTAACATCATTAAAATCTCACAAACACCTATGCCCAGTATAGATACCCAAAACACGAACGATTTCTGCCGTTCTGCACTTCATATTTCAGTTTGGTTGCACTTGACCGCTGTACCTAACCTCAGTACTCGTGCAGCTAATGTCACCAAAGTTGAAACAAACCCAAAGTGTTTAGTTTCAGAGTTGGGAAAACTTGCGCCGCACGTGCAAAGTAGACAGTTGTGCCGTTGCTTACAACCTAGTTTTTTCGTGTAAACTAGGCTTAAGAGAACTGGGTACTTGTCCAAAATGTAATGATAAGTGTGAATGGTTAACTAAAAATTCAACCTTGTGTTCAGTAGAAACATATTTGCAGAGTACATAATGAAAATATACATCTTTCTTATGGCCAACGAAGTGAGGTGGTGCAGTGGTTAGCACACTGGACTCGCATTCCGGAGGACAACAGTTCAAACCCGCTTCTAGTCGTCCTGATTTAGGTTTTCTGTGATTTCCGTAAATAGCTTCGGGCAAATGCTGGGATGGTTCCTTTGAGAGGGCACAGCTGACTTCCTTCCCCATCCTTCCCTAATCTGACGTGACTGATGACCTGGCTTTTTGTCTCCTCCTCCCCAAATCAACCAACCAATTGTACGATCGGTCCTCACATTTTAACTCAATGCACTGCTACACGTGCCTGCATCACTGTGCGGAGTAGCAAGTGTCAGTGTTTCAAAAAGAAAGAAAAATACAGTAATTAATGGCAGTAGAGTCTGATGACTTATGATGAAGCCAAGAAGTCGTAGAGAAAGCATCACAACCACCGACCTCTCTAACCTCATTTGGCTCAGCTCTTAAAGGAATCTGGCTGAAAAGTTGATCAGTACCAGCACAAACACCTGTTGTTAAAAGTGCATTTGCAAAAGTGTACTATCCTTACAATTTGCTGTTTTCCCCCAAGCAGACTACATATTACACTCAAATGCAACAATATCCCTACAGGCAGAAAAAGAAATCAAAGTAGCCCTTGGGATGAAACTGCTCTCGAACTGTGGACTGTGCTATCTGTCTGAGGGACCAGTTCCAGTTCTTCAAGTAGCATCCACACCCTCGTCTCAGTATCGTCACCTTATTGAAAGTGAAAGAGAAAAGATGTAAAATGCCTCCATGAAATGACTGCTGTATTACAGTGGAACATCAATGGGTTTGGCATTCATATAGAACAGTTGAGAGACTCTAGGCACAGCTGGGACACTTCTGTATTTGTCTCCAAGAGATTTAATGAAGTTGGTCATTGTCAAATTGGAGCATGTGATCTATTTTAAAGTACACACTCTTATTCACAAATGTCTTAATTGCAAATCCAGTTTCTTGTTACAAAAATAAAACATTAATTCATCAGGAAGTACACTTTTGTACCAGGAAACTGGATTTTTACTTCTTATGATTACCCATTAGAGTCGAAACTGGTTAACTGTGTAACATGTACCAAATACTGTCAAGACATTTGTGAATAAAAGTGTGTGTTCCTACAGATTCATTTCAAAGACTCTGATATCCTGCTGCTGAGGGTGTTACCACTTCCAGAGAAAGGCTCACTTTAGTGGAGAGAGGGAGAAAAGTTGTGTTGCCATACTGGGCAACTGCTCACTTGTACACTAACTTACAATCAGCTGCTGCAATAGTGCATATGTTGTTACGGTATCTATATGTATCCCGAATGTACCCCTCATGAAGAGTTAGATCCTGAGGCTCCCTGTAACTTTGTTACAAGGCTCTCTGCAACTTCATTACATGGCTCCGCAATCGATAACATACTGTGTGACTGTACCACCAGTTGCCCAAGAGATTGATCCGTTCAGTACTTTGCCACTTTCAGATCTTTTATATCTCGAGAAAACAGGACAGCCCATGTGCTTCGTAACGCAGTGATGATGATCTCCACCATCAAATTCTCCCTCCTTTGCCTACATAACTCCTTGGGAGCTAGTTGATGATTTACACTCGTGTACCCTTTTCCCAATCGGGATACAACTAGCAGACTGAGCAGTGCCCAAAAGGAAGACACTGGAATGGATGCTCAGAAGAGATAAGTGGACATTGTACAACCAAATACCCGTATTTTGCATTCTTACAGCATCCAGGAGTGGGCAAAATACATTACAACTGTGATCCACTAAAATGCAGATGTGTCCATTCCCAAAACTTTGGGCATATGCAAAACTGAGCATCCTGTGGTAGAGAAAGGAATTCTGCTCTTAAGTTACCAAGTCATATCGCATTGTGAAGTTTCAGATGTTTCTCGACTGCAGAGAAACTCCCAACCTTTCAGATAGCAAAGCCAAATAGATGCTTAATTACTAAGGGGAGTAAACAAGGATTGTAATGTTCCAGCAAGTCCATATTAATATGGGATCATCAGAATTTCTGGGTTTGAAGGGAGACAAGAAATTGCTAATGTAATGAGAAATGGTAGTCTGCAGATCAGTCAAAGAACCATAGTGCAAACAACAGTAAAATATATCTTTGTAGTGACCATCATCTCTGAGAGAGGCAGCTGGGACATGGACACTTAACAGTCAGGGACTTTACAACTGTGTCTTCTCCATATGGGGGCTGAATTTGGTGTAGTGTATGATTTGTGACACATCACTTGGTCATGACAAAATCCATTACAGCATATTGTGAGGCCTCACAAGGGCTGGTAAAGAAACCCTGCCGTTAATCGTTATTTGGGAGACAAAAGACTTCGCTAATCCTTGAAGAGATGTGATATTAAAAATATTTGCATCTCCTCATACCACTGTTTTTTGAATTATTTTAATATTTATTCCTGAAATGTTTACAGTGTGTCTAAATTGCCAGTCATTGAGGTAGCGTTAAGCATTTATTCATGAAAAATAGGAAGTTATGAACAAATCATAAATTTGAAATATACAAAATTGTCTGTTATTAGTGGTATAAGCAGGCATTTTATTGATGGTCGTCTTACACGAATAGTACAAATTCAAAAGCTCTTGTGCCTCATTGGTTCATTTGTTATTTGTTGTAATTAGGCATAAAAGGGTATTTTGTGAAGCATTTGTGCTAACGACAATGTATAAGAAGTTTCCACCAAATGACAAGTGGAGAACCTTGTAACCTATTGTATCATCAAATAAATAATCATCGTTTGTGACTGTTTGATCACAGCATTAAGAGGATTCCACCAACTTTTTTTCTTCACAGCAGTAGCAAACCAAACTCATGGTAGAAATTCATTTTGGTTATAATTTTACTGCATATGATACCATCAGTATTAGTGAAATTTTTTGATGACTATTATTAACATTACTGTCCCACTAAAACAGACACATCACTTTTGACAGTTATATGTATGTACCCTAACCCTCCAACCAGAGGAGATTTTTATCAATTGCAGACCAATTTTATTCGATAATTAGAACAGTTATGAGGACTGTTTTAAAGAAGTGTAACAAGAAAACCCAAAATAAATTTAGAAGGGATTTTTAATTAACATTGGAGAAACTTAGTAATAATTTTACTTAGTGTGGTACATCTTGGAGCAAGGTTTCATACACAAGCTCATGTTGCAATCTTCACGTCAGGTTCTTGTTTCTTTTGATTTTTTTCCTATCAGCATTTTTTCTGGCATGGTATATAAAACACCTTCTACAAGGTTCCTTTTTTATTGGACTTGGAGGTATGCGGTATATGAAGAGCCTCTCTGTATTAGTCTTGTTGTAATTGTATCTTCTTATATGTATCAAGATAATCATTGTACATATTTGTCGAAAATGACTTCAGTTATTTCCATTGTAAATTCCAAAAATATTTTGTGTGTTGTTTGAATTTTTTTGGAATACAATAAATGCATTGAACAGAAACTGGCCAATAAGCAGGGATAGGAAAAAATTGTTTTGTTTTATGGCTGAAGTTGGTGCTATTTTTGTTCATGTTTAGTGTTGTTTTTTGCCAAATTCGGTGTTATATTTGCAAGTTTTGTTATTTTTCTACCAAATTTTTTGTTATTTTTCTGCCCAATTTGGTGTTGTATTTTTGCTAAATTCACTGAATTTTTTTGCCAATTTTGGTTTTTCAGTGTTTTCTTTATTTTTGCCAATTTCAGGTGTGAATTTTTATCCATATTCAAGTGTGTGGTTGGTGTTTTTTTTTTTTACCCAATTCAGGTGTATTTCATTGCTAATTTTTTTTAAACTCAGTGTCCCCCCCCCCCCCCCCCCCCCAAGTTGTCGGTTTTTGCCAAATGTTGCTTAAATCAATGATTTTTTTTTAATCTTCAGAATTTGGGATTGCTTTTTGCCAAATTCTGTGCTATCTTTGTCATCACAGTGGAAATGAAGCATTATTTTAGGATTATACATTAATATCAGCTTGATGAGATTAGAAAATAAAATGCAATTTTAACATACAATAACCATCAGTTACAAATATATAGTTATAACATTATTATACAGCAAATTACAACTTTGATGATATCCTGTAGAAATGTCAAATTCGTGATGTTTTACTAAAAGCCAGTTGTTGTTGTTGTGGTCTTCAGTCCTGAGACTGGTTTGAATGCAGCTCTCCATGCTACTCTATCCTGTGCAAGCTTCTTCATCTCCCAGTACCTACTGCAACCTACATCCTTCTGAATCTGCTTAGTGTATTCATCTCTTGGTCTCCCTCTACGATTTTTACCCTCCACGCTGCCCTCCAATGCTAAATTTGTGATCCCTTGATGCCTCAAAACATGCCCTACCAACCGATCCCTTCTTCTAGTCAAGTTGTGCCACAAACTTCTCTTCTCCCCAATCCTATTCAATACCTCCTCATTAGTTACGTGATCTACCCACCTTATCTTCAGCATTCTTCTGTAGCACCACATTTCGAAAGCTTCTATTCTCTTCTTGTCCAAACTGGTTATCGTCCATGTTTCACTTCCATACATGGCTACACTCCATACAAATACTTTCAGAAACGACTTTCTGACACTTAAATCTGTACTCGATGTTAACAAATTTCTCTTCTTCAGAAACGATTTCCTTGCCATTGCCAGTCTACATTTTATATCCTCTCTACTTCGACCATCATCAGTTATTTTACTCCCTAAATAGCAAAACTCCTTTACTACTTTAAGTGTCTCATTTCCTAATCTAATCCCCTCAGCATCACCCGATTTAATTTGACGACATTCCATTATCCTCGTTTTGCTTTTGTTGATGTTCATCTTATATTCTCCTTTCAAGACACTGTCCATTCCGTTCAACTGCTCTTCCAAGTCCTTTGCTGTCTCTGACAGAATTACAATGTCATCGGCGAACCTCAAAGTTTTTACTTCTTCTCCATGAATTTTAATACCTACTCTGAATTTTTCTTTTGTTTCCTTTACTGCTTGCTCAATATACAGATGGGTCATTCCATGTCAAGTCACCCAGGCCTTGACACCAACCATGTCAGATTTTGATGAAACTTGGTACAATTACTTCTTTTATCATCCTGAAAGCACTTGTAAAATTTTTTTGCTCTATCTCTTATAGTTTTTTTTTATATAAATTTTTAAAGTTTTTAGATTTGGCTTTGTTTCAGCAGTCGGAAACTGTAACTTAAACGTGTCCTCACAACTAAAAAAATTTGTATATTAAAGAATACTCAACATATCAGTATGAAATTTTGGAATAAGTTTGTGTATTATATCTAAATGTTAAAAAAAATTACCATAAAGATATATTAAATTCTTCCAAATGAAAAAAAATTTATAAGGGTTTTTTTTTTTTTTTTTTTTTTTTTTTTTTAGCTAACGGATGTTTAGTTTTACAAAAACTGCAATATCTAGAGTCTCAGACCTGATAAAGCTCAAATTTGTTTTAAAATACTCTTAATTGTATAGGCTATTAGATAAAAGAAAAATTATGTTGGCTTTTTAACCTGTTTAATAGTTATCTAATTTTTAAAATAATATTAATTATATTTTAAAATAAAAAATGCCGAGTGACTTAGACACCGAAAATAAGTTTTTGTCTTCTTGGAGTAACAATGTACACTTGGATTTTGTATTGTTACTCCTGTGTTTTGAAGTAAAAAATTATTACAGTGTTAAATAGTGCTTGGATAGTATTTTATTAAGTTTATTCGAACTCTCTGTAAGTACTGTTGCTTAGTTTACAGAGATTCTTTTCCAATATCCTATAAAAGTAACCAGAACAGTAATCAGACCAAAAGTGAAATCAGTATGTCAGATATTCAAGCCTGTAGTGCAGGGTTATTTAAAAAATCTGTTTCCAAACAACCTACACACCTTCAAAAAAGTTACAACCGGTATCAGAATTGAGTGAGGAAGAAAAAGATTTGATCCACTTACGATCTGGAATTAATCTGTGTGAATTTAAGAATATATGTTCACACCACAGCTACTACTTTTTAAATGTTTTTGAAAAGTATCAAACAACATGTGTAGACCCACTAAAAAACACAAAAAGCCCATCAAAAAATCGTTGAGAAGTGTAGGCTTGGATCTTTCTAAACAATTACTGACAAAAAATATTAGCATAAAACCTGGACAAAAGCTTTGCTCAACATGCCGTAACGAAAAATTAAGAGTTGAAGTCAATGAAAGTGAAACAGATGATGAAGTCATGGTTGAATTAGAATCATTGGAATCCAGAAATGAATCCCTTGTACAAACAAACATTGCTCTTGATTATTTAGGTTTAACACCGATAAAGCTTCATGGCTTGTCAGAACAAAGTAAAGAGTCTTATTTTAAAAGGAAGGTTAGCAGTATTGAAAAGACTGCAAAAAAGGCGGTTTCAAAAGCATTAAAATATGATGCACCAAGTTCTGATGATGACGAAGAAGATAATAGTGTGGTTGAGAAAGCAAAGGAATTTGATGTAATGATTTCTCTTATGAAAGAGAAGATTTCATCTGTTGGGAGGTCTAGAAAAATCCAGATTCTGACCTTGGCTCCAGATTCTTGGACTCGAAATAAAGTGATGAAAGAATTTAATGTAAGTGAGTACATGGTGCGACAAGCTAGAAAGCTAAAATCTGAAAAGGGTATTTTGGAAACTCCTGGTCCAAAAAAAGGTAAAACTCTTTCTGAAAATACAGTAAGACTTTTAACAGATTTTTATGAAAAGGATGAAAGTTCCAGAGTGCTACCTGGAACAAAAGACAAAGTAAGTGTTCAAAAAAATGTGTACATGCAAAAAAGACTCATTTTGTGTAACTTGAGAGAACTCTATTATTCTTTCAAATGGGAGAATCCCGAGGTAGAAGTAGGATTTTCAAAATTTTGTTTCTTGAGATCTAAATGGTGTATCCTTGCTGGTGCTGCAGGCACACACACTGTATGTGTATGCAGTATCCACCAGAATGTTAAACTGTTACTGGATGCTGTGAAAATTGAAGAATCTTATAAAGACCTAATTAAGATGCTTGTGTGCAACACAGAAAACCAAAACTGCATGCTACATCATTGCAACAGCTGTCCTGCAAATACTGCACTAACAGAGTGCTTAACTGAAAAACTAAGTGAAGATTATGATTTAGAAGAAGAAATTGTAATCAGTCTGTGGGTTAACACAGACAGGGCAGAAATGATCAAACAGTCTATCAGTGTTGAAGACTACATTTCTTTATTGGTTAGGTCATTGGAAAAGCTCACCCCACACTCGTTTATAGCAAAATCCCAATCAGCAGCCTTTAAAAGATTGAAAGAAGACCCACCACCCAAAACAGCAATTATTGTGATGGATTTCAGTGAAAATTATTCCTTTGTTATACAAAATGGGATCCAAAGTTACCACTGGCATAGAGGTGGTTGTACTCTACACCCAGTTGAGGAAAACAATGTTTTTGTTTGCAACCACTGTTTTATTAGTGATAACCAAGAACATGACACTGGTTTTGTTAACTTTGTACAAAAAGAAATTACAAAGTGGCTATCATTACATCATACTGACATTGACTCAGTTCACTACTTTACAGATGGTTGTGCTGGGCAGTACAAAAATAGAAACAGTTTTAAAAATTTGACTGAACACTTGAGAGACTTTAATTTGAAGGCCCAACACTCTTTTTTTGCAACAAGTCATGGGAAGTCAATTTGTGATGGCCTAGGAGGAACTATTAAAAGAATTTTAAGGAAAGCCAGTCTACAGCTTTCAGACAAAGAACAAATAATGACAGCAATCGATGTGTATAAGTTTTGTGAAAAAAATATTGAAAACATTCATTTTCGACAAAAAAGAAGCTGATTTGCATTCCTGGAACTAGAAGTTTTCATAACTTCAAACCACTTCCAACAAACAACCTTGAAATTAGAAGGACTACAGATAGTGTAAAACCCTCCTTAGTCTTTTCTTTCCATTCTTCTTCTGATTGGGTTCGTGTTGAACCATCCATAAATTGCTATGTGGCTGCAAATTATGATGGTAACTGGTACTTTGGACTGGTAAAAACAATATTCAATGATGAAGAAGCTGCAGAAATTCTATTTCTACATCCTTCAAGACCCGCTGCATCATTTTATTGGCCTGGAAGAGAAGATTCCTGCATAGTGCCTTTGGAGCACATAGTCTGTGTAGTAGACGCACCTCAATCAAGCGGCACTGGGAGAATGTATTACTTCAAAAAGGACTGTATCAAAAGAACTGAAAGCTCTTGGATGAAGTGGAAAAACAGTTTGAATCAGCATTAATGTTTGTTAAAAAGACAAAATTACTCAAAAAATTCAATGTTTCAAGCAATCAGTTGGGTTATACATAAGTGTCGTAAGTAAACTATCTTTGTACATAATTCTAATGTAATCTACTATAATTAATAAACATGTTAAAAAGCCATCATTATTTTTGTTTTATCAAGTAGCCTATATGTTTAAGAGTAAATTAAAACAAATTTGAGCATTCTATCAGGTCTGAGACTCGAGATATTGCAATTCTTATAAAACAAAACATCCGTTAAGAAAAAAGAAAAAAATACATATATATATTTTTTTTTTTTTCATAGAAAATATTAATATATTTTAATAGCATCATTTTATCTTCAAATATGTATAATAAATAAACTTGCTGCGAAAATTCATGATGTTATCTACAAGAGTTTTTAAGATAAGCAAATTTAAAGTTTTGAATACAAATTAAACTGACCATTTCCGAAGGTTCAGAAAACGCAAAACATAAAAACTTTAAAAATTTATATAAAAAAAAAAAAAAAAACTGTAAGAGATACAGCAAAAAAAAAAAAAATTGCAGGTGTTGTCAGGATGGTATTAGAACCATTTGAGCCAAATTTCATGAAAATCTAAGGAGGTGGGTGTAAAATTTATTTTTTATTGGATGATTTGATATGGAATGACCCAGATTGAATAACATCGGGGAGAGGCTACAACCCTGTCTCACTCCTTTCCCAACCACTGCTTCCCTTTCATGCCCAAGGCCAAGCCAGTAATCAGCATTATTTAATGCATTAACATTTTCACGAAATTTTCCTGTCCGTATCAATAACATATGATGAAGTATTTGCTCGTAATATTTCTTTTGCTGTTTCCTTGTGGTCTTGTAATAAGAAAGTTCTTCATCCGCACTGTCAGTGCCACCCATTGTATTGCTATAGTCGCATATTAACTGAGGGTTTGTTATTTCATCGCCTCATTTTGTTTCCATTACATGTGATGACAGATTGTATATAGTGCTCAAAGCACAAATTATGATTTTATCTTGCTATTTTAGGACTATGATGTTGCCCCTCTGGAAAGCACCGATTTCTCCCTGTTTAGGTTTTATGGCTGCAAACCTAGTCTGTAGACACTTTCTATCCACTTGGAGAGTTCCATAAATACACGTTGTGTATTATACAAATAATTGGCAAGTTTAGGTGATGCGTAAAAATTATCAGTTGTTACACAATAGCCCTTGCCTAATAGAGAATCTATGAGCTATAAAACAGTTTTGGTGGACATAGGGTGTTCTTTATGCTTATCATAAGTATGGTGTATTTTTGGCAGTGTAAAATGTTTCATATGTAACCCTTTGTAAATCACACAGAACAAATGATTTGTAGCAAAGCGAAATCTTTTCATTGGTAATACTGTTTCCAGCCAAAACTTCCATTGAATAATAATAATAAGCTTTCATTCATGTTACCATTTCTTTCCAAACTAAAGTTGAGTTGTTCTTGATTTGTAACTATTCAGTAATTTCATACACTTTTTGTAACTATTCAGTAATTTCATACACTTTTTGTAACTATTCAGTAATTTCATACACTTTTTGTAACTATTCAGTAATTTCATACACTTTTTGTAACTTTGCATATGAATATGTATCTTGATTGAAAGTGGGGTTACCCTAAAAGTGCCAGTATTTCATAACCAATCTGAATCTATCTCAAGGTCAGACTTACGAAAAAATCAGAATATGAATTCTTTTGCATTTCAACCAGTACCTGTATCTTTCAAGTAAACTGACTATACTTTGTAATAACAAAAGACCTATGACAAATTTCTTTTCATTTTCATAAACGCCTCTCCATTTCTTTGACTTGTAATTCATATTTTTGGACAACTTCTTGTTTTTCTGGTATGCATACTTGGTTTCAGTTACTAGAAAATGAATCCAAATATTGTCAAAAATATATTTCGGAGTACTGAAATGTTGTAGCATTTGTTTTTAAATTTGTTTTACTCCCAGGATTGAAGTAAAAGAGAAAGCTGGTAGAGCATTAGGAAAATCACTCTCATCAGTTTCATTCCATATGCAAAAATGTACAAATCCATTATCTTCATCCGATTCTTCATCACTCTTGCTAAAGATCTCTTCAGAACAGTTGTTCTCACTTCCTAAATTTATACAATCTTCACTAGAGTCACTGTGTTCAGTAGCAGCCACACATTTCAACGCATTAAGAACATAGGCTCACTGTTAACAGTGCTGCTATGCAACTGAATGTATATTGTCACAGTCTTTTTCAAATGAAATGGCATATTGTAGTGCAGTGAAAAGTAATGTTTTACAGAATTTTCTTGCTGCTTGGACATATCTCTCATACTATTACTATTAATTGTTAACAACACTTTGTTACTTCCAGCTGTGTGCTGCCTAATGCGTATTCTATGATGCAATTAAACAGGTCATAACTTGACCATTCCCTTCGGCCATGAGACTTGATAACTTGTAAAATGTGACTCCCATGTTCCAGAGCAGCAGAAAAATATTTGACAGAAAAATAGTGACTCTGCTATACAGAAAGCCCAGAAATCATATCTGACACAATAAATGCATGCCCACTGGAATTATATGGAAAGAGCTGAACATATGCGTGCATTGCCTGTAGCTGGAGGGTTAAAGTAAATTTTGTAGAGATGTTCTTTTTGGGCCCCTGCACCAATCTTTGTATGTCAAGTGTAACACATTTACATAATACATGAAATTAATTAAATGTGTATTTGTTCATTCTGGACATTGTTGAGAGGATGTGGTATACCCAGGGTATGGTCATGTGGACAGATGATGATTAATTTGTTACAGTCAAGTGAATGTTAACTTTTTTTCATATAGTCATGTAATTTCTGTGTTCCAGGTGTTCGTTGAAGGCTTTCAGAAACATTTTCAGTTAGGCAATGACCTAGAGCGGATGTTTCCATGTTTGTCGGAATTAACAGAAATTCATCTTAATTTTCTTCAACGGTTACGGCAAAGGCAAAAGGAAGAACCTGTTGTTGTAACAATCAGTGATATATTACTTGAACAGTTCTCGGGAGTCTGTGCTGAGAAACTGAAATCTGCTTATGGTGAATTCTGCAGTCGTCATAGAGATGCTGTAAATATATATAAGAATTATCTCCATGACAGGAGGTTTGCAGAATTTGTTAAACACTGTCAAGTCAATCCATTGCTGAAGAAGAAAGGAATACCAGAATGCATACTATTTGTTACCCAAAGACTTACCAAATATCCACTTCTCATTGAACCTCTAATAAAGACTGCCAAAGACAATAAAGTAGAACAGGAAAATCTTACCAAGGCACTGGCACTTGTGAAAGTAAGTACTATGCAAAACTTCACAATAAATTTTGAATAATCAGGCATTTGGACAATTATTAATATGTAAGAATTGTTGATTCCTTGTGCAGGAAATTCTCGTCGAAGTTGATGCTCAGGTGGCAGAAAAAGAGAAAGAGGATCGCAAACTTGAAATATATAACAAAATTGAAGCCAAATCTTTCACTATTTACCGAGGAAACAAGTTCAAGAAATCTGACATATTGCTGGAAAACAGGAAGTTGAGGTATATTGATGGATTTTTTTTTTAATTTTTTTTCACAATTGTACAATGAAGAAAATTGTGTTTCCACCAGAGGGTATCCTTCTTCTACTCTAAAATAGTCACTAAATTTCTTCTTCATTCAGCCATAATTTCTGGTTGCTTTACATAGATAGTTGGTCTATAAGCTTTATTGTTGTATCTTTCATGCCAATTGATGGGACTCTTTTTTTTCTTATTGGTCTCTCTCTCTCTCTCTCTCTCTCTCTCTCTCTCTGTCTCTGTGTCTTTCTTACAGTCTGCAGCAGTTTGTTTATTAATAAAGATTAACTGTTTTGCAGAAAGTTATAGTAACTTCTTTTTGTAAAGTGTGTATATATATACTTATTTGCATCTTAATACACAAAATCATAAAAAAAAAAATTTCCCAATTACTGTTTCCCTATACCATCATCTGGTGTGTATGCTTACCCTACCCAACATATGGAACCAGAAAAGTAAAAAAAGACTACACTTACCATCAGAGAACACAGTTAATATGTGGCTGCAATCACATTACAAATTGAAATCAGGATATCAAATTTTATGAATTTAAATATTAGAAAATTGTATAATATAATATTATAACAACAAAGGAAGAATTTTATGGAACACACTTAAAAGTAATACAGGAAATACAATCCATGGAAATGAGGTCGTTTACTTACATAAAACTATGAGAATTCTGTTCCCTGGAAACTCTTGGAATGGTCACCTACAGTAGAATTTGTGGTACTTCTCAGAAAAAAGAACAGTGTGGATTTCAAAATGGACGACCAACTGAACAGGCTATATTCCTCAAGGCGCATTATATACTAACATAAACAAATCACAAATTTCTATCATTTTGTGACATAGTTTAGGCAGTTTGATTCAACAAACTGTGATATGATCTTGCAAAGGTTTAAATATTATTATATAGTTGAAACTTTTTATAGTTTTGGTCTTACTTTATGATGTAGAGCAGTGTGTAATTAGTTCCACAGTGAGTGAGGAGATGAGGTGTTTAAAATACCGTACCCAGATTCAGGAGGACAAGGCATGCTCGGAAAATGAACACTTAAATCTTTGCGTGTGAGCTCTGATTTCTGTTTTTTTATTACAATAGTTATTTCTATCTATGTATGTTAGCATCATTGAAATATTTTCACATTCGGAGGAGAGGTTTGGCGATAGAAATTTTGTGAAAAGATCCTGCCACAGCAAAAAACACTTATGTGCTAACGAGTGCCACCAAAACTCGTGTTCTACATCCATGACACTCTCACCCCTATTTTACAATAATACAAAACGAGCTGCCCTGCTTTGAACTTTTTCCAATCCTATCCGATATGGAGCCCAAACCCCACAGCAATTCTTCAAAAGAAGAGCATAGTATAGGCAGTATCTTTAGTAGACCTGATGCATCTTTGAAGGGTTCTACCAGTAAATTGCAATTTTTGGTTAGCTTTCCCCACAACATTATGTATGTGATGGCTCCAGTTTAATTTATTCGTAATTGTAATCTGTAAGTATTTAGTTGAATTCATAACCTTTGGATTTGTGTGAATTATTGTGTTTCCAAAATTTAGTGGGTTTCTTGTGGTACTCAAGTGGATAACTTCACACTTTTCATTATTTAGTTTCAATTGCAACTATTTGCATTCTACAGTATGTTTTTTAAATCATTTTTCAATTTGTTTTGATCTTCTGATGACTTCACGAGAAGGTAAATGGCAGCATCATTTGAAAACAATCTAAGATGGCTGCTCAGATTGTGTCCTAAATCATTTACGTAGATTAGGAACAGCAGAGGCCTGTAACACTACCTTGGGGAGTCCCAGATACCACTTCTGTTTGACTTGATGATTTTCCTTCAGTTACTAAGAACTGTGACCTTTTCTGACAGGAATTAATACTCTACAGACACACAGTTTGATAAGAAATCATTTGTGAGGAACTGTGTCAAAATCCTTCTGAAAATCTAGAAATATGGAATCAATGTGAGATTCCTTTTCATTAGTGCTTGTTACTTCATATGAATAAAGAGCTAGTTGTGCTTTACAAAAGAATACTTTCTGAATCTGTGCTGACTATTTGTCAATAGATCATTTACTTCAAGGTAAGTCATAATGTTCAAATGTAGTGTATGTTCCAAAATCTTAGTGCAAATCGACATTAGTAGTATGAGTTTGTAAGTCAGCAGATTACTCCTGTTTCCTTTGCTGAGTAATGGTGTGAACTGTGAAACTTTCTGATCTTTAAGTACATTCTTTCATCAAATGAGCGATTGTATATAATGGCCAAGTATGGAGTTATTGTATCAGCTTACTCCAAAAGGAACCTAAGTGCTATACAATCTGGAACGGATGAACTGTCTTCATTAAGTGATTTAAACTGTTTCACTGCACTGAGGATATCTACTTCTGAGCTACTCTTGTTGGCATCTGTTCTCAATTCAAATTCTGGAACATTTACTTCTCATTCGTTGGTCAAGAACTTTCGGAAAAATGTATTTATTTACCCAACTTCAGTGCCACTGTTATTAGTAACATTACCATTGCTGTCGCACACCGAAAGTATTGATTGTATCAAGCTCTCTTTGGACTGTATTGGACTCCCTTTGGATTTTCTGCCAGATACTGAGACAGAGTTTCATTGTCGGACACTATCAAAAGCATCACGCATTGAAGTATACACTAAATTTCGAACTTTAGTAAAAGATTGCCATTGTTTGAGATTTTACGTTCTTTTAAATGTGGCCTCCTTTTTCCATTGCTTCTGCAACAGTGTTCTGACCTGTTTTGTGTGCTGTGGGGGTATCAGTACAATTTCTTAATAATTTATTTGTATATACATCTGCCAATTGTCATTCATACAATTTATTTGAATGTAAGCCACATCAGGTCTACTCTCACATAGTTTGGAAGGACTCTCTTGTAGGATGAAACAAGCAGAACTTCAGCCAATTTTTTTTTTTAATTGATTTATTTTGCATTTATTTTTGGTGGATTTGGGTGTTATGGTATTCTGTCTTTTTACAACAACCCTGTGATCACTAATCCCTGCATCTGTTAGTCACTATTACCTGAATCGGTTATGATACTCCTTTTTCTCAAGAGTATCTGTTGTTAAGAGCTCAAGTATGTTTTCACAGCCAGACATTTACGTTTAGAATGGGTTCCTGAACTAGTTGCTCGAATTAATTTTTGGGGCACACATTCAGTACAATTTCGGGTACTTTATGCCTGCCTCTGTCTTCAAACACACATTAACACCAACACATCAAGGGTAGGATGAAGTCACCACTAACTATAATTGTATGATTGATTGATTTTAACAGGGAAGCTAAAACAGCTTAGGTCTGACACACCACCACTAACTATAATTGTATGATTGATTGATTTTAACAGGGAAGCTAAAACAGCTTAGGTCTGACACACCACTGTCCGCACCGAAACTAGGTTTATTGTGCGGAATCGCTCCCTGTATATCTAGTAAAGCCAACCAGTGCCTTAAATAGTGCAAGGAGTCCCTCTACCAGTTTCTTGTTAGACAAAATTTCTTCAGATATAGTTGTCCCGAATATTCTGTATCCTTTACTCTCCATTGCCATGCATTCGAAGATTACGTGTGATGCAGTTTCTTCACACTCATCACAGATCCTACGTTTAGGGTCCTCTTCCGTTATACCCATTGTGTGTTGGTGTTTTTTTTAATTCCCATGGTTGGTCATCAGTCCAGTCAAGAGTTTGATCTCTTTCCTGTTCAGTTCCAGGATTACAGGGTTTTTTTAAAAAAACATGATGGGCATCATTACCTTACCATGTTTTTGTTTATGGGCCTTGGTCCAATATCCTATGTTCTGTTTCCTAAGCCAGTTTCGTAGTTCTAATTTGATCATAGCCTTGGTGATTGTCAGGACAGGTTCTGGTCCAATAAATGCAATAAATGGAGTTGTTGCCCCCATCCTAGTCAATCTATCGGCTTGTTCTTTGCCACAGATCCCTGAGTGGCCAGGGACCCACACTGGATTCACTCTATTGCTTCCCCCTAGCTCCACCAGAGCCCTGTGGCAATCTGCAACAATATTAGATCTTGTTGCAGGAGCTGTCAATGATTTAAGGGCTGCTTGGCTGTCTGAATAGATGTAGATGCTACGGTCATTGTAGCACCCATGCATATTCTCCTCCACACATGCCCTGATTGCAGTAATTTCAGCTTGGAATACAGAGGCCAGTTTCCCTAGAGAGATGATGATGCTCTCCAGTCATGGCTGAACCCCGTACAACCCTGCCCCAATGCCTTGATCTGTTTTCGACCCATCAATGAACCAAACGATGTCCCCCCGTATGGTGTCGAACTGTTTTCTCCCACTGCTCCCTACTTCCAGTTATTATGTTGTAAGGCTTGTCGAAGCAGTTGGGAGTTATTATATAGTCGGCAGTCATTTCCCCAGCCATACCTATATTTATCTCACTCACTATGTTAGTGTGTGATTCTGGATATCCAAATGAGACCCGGTTTTGGCCAGTTTGAACTCTGTGTGCCCCAGCTGCTGCCTCCATCTTGACCCAAAGGTCTTGAGCTCCCATTTGGTGCACATCGACAGTGCAGAAAGATACATATATAGCTTCTTTTCTGTGTTTACTTCATAGATTCTTACTTACATTGTGTGTGAGTTCTGTATAGGAGGTGTAATTTCGAGTTTTAGGTACTGTAATAGTAAATTCAGGCAGATTGTAGCGCAGTCGTTAGGCATTTGTTTTGTTTTGTTTTGTTTTGGTACGTCAGTGGCACTTGTCTGTCTAGTAGGCTCTCAGAGACCAGTGTGGCCTGAGCTCCCAGTTGGTGCACATCGACAGCGCAGAAAGATATTTATATAGCTTCTTTTCTGTGTTTACTTCATAGATTCTTACTTAAATTGCGTGTGAGTTTCGTATAGGAGGTGTAATTTTGAGTTTTAGTTACTGTAATCGTAAATTCAGGCAGATTGTAGCGCAGTTGTTAGGCATTTGTACAGGTTAGTTCATACATTCTTTGCGTGTTTCCATTGCGTTATCTAGGCACGGACTCGTGTTTCAGTAACTGTTGTTCAACATCGATTAGAATGGACAGGGACTGTGATTGCTGTGTTCAGATGAGGGCTGAGTTGGCATGCCTTCGCTCACAGCTGCAGGCAGCGCTGCCTTCGGTCACGCAGCTTGAGGCTGTTGCCAATGGGCACCTCTGTGGGGAGCTGGACTTGGGTATCACGGGGATGTCAACCTCGTCCCGTCTGTCCCCAGATCGGTCTGCCGCTGTGGTTGCCCTGGTTGCTGCCCGCAGTGGGGCTGAGCCCTCACCTGTGGTTGATTGGGAGGTCATTCCAAGGCGTGTCAGGCAGCAAAAGACGTCCCCGAAGGCTGATCAGAAAGCCTCCCCGGTGCGTCTGACAAACAGGTTTCAGGTACTGTCTCTGGCTGAGCCAGATGTAGCTGCCTGCCCTGTTTCAGAGGATGATTCTCGGCCTTCAAGCTCTGGGCAATCGCAGAAGGTGGGCTTATTGGTAGTTGGGAGCTCCAATGTTAGGCGCGTAATGGGGCCCCTTAGGGATATGGCGGCTAAGGGGGGGAAGAAATCCAGTGTGCACTCCGTGTGCATTCCAGGTGGAGTCCTTCCTGATGTGGAAAGGGTCCTTCCGGATGCCATGAAGAGCACAGGGTGCAGCCAGCTGCAGGTGGTGGCACATGTCGGCACTAATGACGTGTGTCGCTTTGGATCTGTGGAAATTCTCTCTGGATTCCAGTGGCTATCTGATTTGGTGAAGGCTGCCGTTCTTGTTTATGAGATGAAGGCAGAGCTCACCATCTGCAGCATCGTTGACAGAACCGACTGTGGACCTTCGGTGCAGAGCCGGTTGGAGGGTCTGAATCAGAGGCTCAGACGGTTTTGTGACCAAGTTGGCTGCAGATTCCTTGACTTGCGCCATAGGGTGGTGGGGTTTCGGGTTCCACTGAATAGGTCAGGAGTCCACTACACTCAGCTGGCGGCTACACAGGTAGCGGAGGCTGTGTGGTGTGGACTGGGCAGTCTTTTAGGTTAGAAGGCCTTGGGAAAGTACGGGGTGGGCTGCAATCTCAAAGGGTGCATGGCAAATACAGGACGTACTTGGATCAAGGAACAGTCAGAATTGTAGTTGTAAATTGTTGTAGTTGTGCTTGGAAGGTCCCTGATCTTCAAGTGCTAATAGAAAGCACATAAGCTGAAATCGTTACAGGTACAGAAAGCTGGCTAAAGCCTGAAATAAGTTCTGCAGAATTTTTTACAAAGTCTCATATGATGTTCAGGAAAGATAGATTAGGCAGAATTGGTGGTGGAGTGTTTGTGTCTGTCAGTAGTGGTTTATCTTGTAGTGAAGTCGAAGTAGATACTCTGTGCGAATTGGTATGGATTGAGGTTATACTTAACAGCTGAACTAAGTTAATAATTGGCTCCTCCTACCGACCCCCAGACTCCGATGATATACTTGCTGAACTGTTCAGAGGAAATTTGAGTCTCGTAACAAATAAATACCCCACTCATACGGTTATAGTTGGTGGGGACTTCAACCTTCCCTCGATATGTTGGCAAAAATACTTGTTCAAAACCGATGGTAGGCAGAAAATATCTTCCGAGATTGTCCTAAATGCTTTCTCTGAAAATTATTTCAAGCAGTAAGTCCATAAACCCACGCGAATTGTAAACAGTTGCGAAAACGCACTTGACCTCTTAGCCACAAACAATCCAGAGCTAATAGAGAGCATCATGACTGATACAGGGATTAGTGATCACAAGGTCGTTGTAGCTAGGCTCAATACCGTTTCTTCCAAATCCACCAGAAACAAACGCAAAATAATTTTATTTAAAAAAGCAGATAAAGTGTCACAAGAAGCCTTCCTAAGAGACAATCTCCATTCCTTCCGAACTGACTGTGCAAATGTAGACGAGATGTGGCTCAAATTCATAGATATAGTAGCAACAGCAATTGAGAGATTCATACCTCGTAAGTTGGTAAGAGATGGAACTGATCCCCCATGGTACACAGAACAGGTCCGAACGCTGTTGCAGAGGCAACAGAAAAAGCATGCGAAGTTCAGTAGAACGCGAAATCCCAAAGATTGGCTAAAATTTACAGATGCGCGAAATTTGGCACAGACTTCAATGTGAGATGCCTTTAAAAGGTTCCACAACGAAGCATTGTCTGAAAATTTGGTAGAAAATCCGAAGAAATTCTGGTCGTATGTAAAGTACACAAGCGGCAAAACGCAGTCAATATCTTCGCTTCGCAGTGCCGATGGTACTGTTACCAACGACTGTGCCGCTAAAGAGTTATTGAACACAGTTTTCCGAAATTCCTTCACCAGGGAAGACGAATGGAATATTCCAGAATTTGAAACACAGTTGCTAGCATGAGTTTCTTAGAAGTAAATACCTTAGGGGTTGCGAAGCACCTCAAATCGCTTGATACAGGCAAGTCTTCAGGTCCAGATTGTATACCGATTAGGTTCCTTTCAAATTACGCTGATACAATAGCTCCCAACTTAGCAATCATATACAACCGCTCCCTCACCGATGGATCTGTACCTACAGATTGGAAAATTGCGCAGGTCGCACCAGTGTTTAAGAAGGGTAGTAGAAGTAATCCATCGAACTACAGACCTATATCATTGACGTCTGTTTGCAGTAGGGTTTTGGAGCATATACTGTATTCAAACATTATGAATCACCTTGAAGGGAACGATCTATTGATACGTAATCAGCATGGTTTCAGAAAACATCGTTCTTGTGCAACGCAGCTAGCTCTTTATTCGCATGAAGTAATGACCGCTATCGACAGGAGATCTCCAGTTGATTCCGTATTTCTAGATTTCCGGAAAGCTTTTGACACCGACTTCTAATCAAGCTGCAGGCCTATGGGGTATCATCCCAGTTGTGCGATTTGATTCGTGATTTCCTGTCAGGAAGGTCGCAGTTCATAGTAATAGATGGCAAATCATCGAGTAAAACTGAAGGGATATCAGGTGTTCCCCAGGGAAGCGTCCTGGGACCTCTGCTGTTCCTGATCTATATAAATGACCTGGGTGACAATCTGGGCAGTTCTCTTAGGTTGTTCACAGATGATGCTGTAATTTACCATCTAGTAAGGTCATCCGAAGACCAGTATCAGTTGCAAAGCGATTTAGAAAAGATTGCTGTATGGTGTGGCAGGTGGCAGTTGGCACTAAATAATGAAAAATGTGAGGTGATCCACGTGAGTTCCAAAAGAAATCTGTTGGAATTCGATTACTCGATAAATAGTACAAATCTCAAAGCTGTCAATTCAACTAAGTACCTGGGTGTTAAAATTACGAACAACTTCAGTTGGAAAGACCACATAGATAATATTGTGGGGAAGGCGAGCCAAAGGTTGCGTTTCATTGGCAGGACACTTAGAAGATGCAACAAGTCCACTAAAGAGACAGCTTACACTACACTCATTCGTCGTCTGTTAGAATATTGCTGCGCGGTGTGGGATCCTTACCAGGTGGGATTGACAGAGGACATCGAAAGGGTGCAAAAAAGGGCAGCTCATTTTGTATTATCACATAATAGGGGAGAGAGTGTGGCAGATATCATACGCGAGTTGGGATGGAAGTCATTAAAGCAAAGATGTTTTTCATCGCGGCAAGATATATTTACGAAATTTCAGTCACCAACTTTCTCTTCCGAAGGCGAAAATATTTTGTTGAGCCCAACCTACATAGGCAGAAATGATCATCAAAATAAAATAAGAGAAATCAGAGCTCGAACACAAGGGTTTAGCTGTCCGTTTTTCCCGCGTGCTGTTCGGGAGTGGAATGTTGGTGTGCTGCTAATACTGCCCGTTATGGCTAAGCAGGCCAAACTCTGCGCCTTAGCAGCAACCCGCTGTTCTACTTTCTTCCACCACATTACGGCCCCATAGGAAATCGTAGTCTAACCACTGTGGTGTATATCCAGTGCATACCCCTGGGGCTTAGGCTCCAGTTTTTGCCACAAGCCCTCCTAGTACTCACTAGAGTACTTTTTGCCTTGGAGCAGATGCTCTTAATGTGAGTGGTCCAAGTTAGCTTCTCATCCAAGGTCACCCCTAGATATTTCACTGTCCCCTTCACAGGTAGAATTTCATCGAAGAGCTTTAGATTCCAACTTGCATGCTTAGTATGTCTCTTCGTAAATGGCTTCACAACAGTCTTCTTAGGATTAACTCTCAGATCCTGTTTAATGCACCATTTTTGCACAATTTCCAATCCTCCTTGTGCCATATTCCTGACTGTGTCAGTGAATTGCCAAGTATTACTATGACTAGGTCATCTGCGTATCCTTGGCAGAAGCATTGTCTGGAATTTAGTTCCTCAATGAGTTCGTTCACCACTAGATTCCACAATAGAGGAAACAAAACTCCTCCTTGTGGGCAGCCTCTAGTGGTCTTAATTACCACCTTTTCATTCATCATGGTAGCCTCTACCTTCCTCCCACTAAGCATGGCCCTGGTCCACCTACATATGGAGGCCCCCAGGTCATGCACCTCTGCTGCCCTTACCATGGAATCGAAGGTCATGTTACTGAAGGCCCCCCTCGATATCCAGGAAGATGCAGAGGGCTGTTTCTTGGAAGTGAAGTGCTTTTTCCACCTTCCCAAAGAGTTGGTGGAGAGCTGTCTCACATGATTTACTGGTTGGTATACGTGTTGGTTCGGGTGTAGACCCTACTTATCGTCCTCTTCCCAACATATACATTAATCAGTTTTGAGAATGAAAGGGGACAGACTGATTGGTCTCATATCCTTGGTCTTGGTATGATCAATTATCCCTGGCTTTGGATTGCAGACAACCTTCACTGCCCTCCAAGCATTGGGAATGATTCCTACTGCTAGGCTAACCTTGGATACCCTGCATAGGACTCTTATGAGCTTTCCTCCTGTCTGTTGCAGGAGAGCTGGAAAAATTCCATCTGGGCCAGATGACTTGAATGGTAGGAATGTTCCCACTGCCCACTGGCTTTTGTTGAAGTTCACACACTCTTTGGCCCAATCCCAGTCCTCTCTTAGAATGCCTGAGAACCATTGTCTCTCTAGGGTCACATATTGGTCTTTGTTGTCCGGCAGAGCATATTGAGGAAAGTGAGTTTTGAGGAGCAATTCCAGTGTCTCGTGTGCTGTCTTTGTATATTCCCCATCCTCTTTCCTCAATGTACCTTCTGGATTGGTTGGTACTCTAGTGAGAACCTTGTGAAGTCTGGCTGGTGCAGCCGTGCCCTCCACTCCCTCACAGAATGCCTTCCAGGATGTCTCCTTTGCTTGTCTTATTGCAAGATTGTAATTGACAAGGGCCTCACGATAATTTAGCCCATTGTCCTTTACGTCTCTCAATATTAAACAGTTTCTGTACCTGTTTTCTTTGCATTTACAGTTTGTTATTCCACAAAGGAACACTCCTGTTTGTGCACTTCCTGGTGATTGTGCAGTTGTCCTGATATGAAGTCCCTATGGCAGAAGTAACAGCCTCTGCTACTTCCTCAAATTCTACTGGATTCCTTATTGAGATTTTAATTTCCGATAAACATAAGTCAACGTCCCTCCTATATGTCTCCCAGTCTGTTTTCCTAGGATTCCTATAGGTCATGGTCTGTCTGATTCCCATTTCAACCTTGAATTTGATGTACATGTGGTCCGATGAGGATGGCTCCAACACCATATGCCATTGTTTGACATAGCTACCATCGTAGTTATATCAATTACTTCTTCCCTTTTGCTATTCCTGAATGTAGTTTCATTGCCCATATTCAGGACCTCTAAGTTGTTAGCTAAAAGAAATTCAAGAAGGTACTCGCCTCTACTGTTGGTGTCCTTGCTGCCCCACACTAAGTTGTGGGCATTGGCATTGCATCCCACCAGCAGTTGATCACCTTGCCGATGGTAAGTCTCTACCAGTCTCCTCGCATCCAAGGGAGGAGGAGAGCTGTCTTCATAAGGAAGGTATGCTGAGGCCAAAATAATTTCCCTCGTGATACCTTCCTCACATTGCTGCATTTTAATGATCGCTAAGTCCCAAGAGCAGAAATCCATCATTGGCATGAAAGAAATGCCATTTCTTACATAGATGCATGTGGAAATTCTTGAACATATTCAAACTTATGTTACTGAGATAAATAAATTGAAAACTATTCCTCAGTCATTAAATTTCAGAGCTGTTTCTGAAGCAGCCAACGACAGATTGCTATCTCTGAAACTGACATTCTTCATTCAACAGCACACTTGTTGGAACCATTCTTACTCGATTTTCACAGTGATGTCCCAATGTCTCCATTGCTGTATAACGTACTACATCATCATATGAACATTTTGATGCAGAAAGTTATGTAACTAGGTGTCTTCAATAGCAAAACATCTTCTTTGATGAAAATTGACTTAAATGATGTAAAGAATCTAGTTATTGTAAGACAATTCAATCTGGATTTTGCTATAAGAAATGTACTGAAAACAATTAGGAATGTATCTGAAGAGGAAATATTGTTGCTAAAGGAAAACATGCATTATTGCCTTAGTGGAAAAGCTGTGAGAAAGATCACTGTTGAAATACAACGTAACACGTATAATTTCCTGCTTGAATCCAAAAATTGCATTAAACCAGGTAGTAGCTCAAGGAAGATTGACAATAAGTCTTGAAATTTTGGTTGCAAACAGAAGAATGTTGAATTCGAAGGCAGACCATGTCAAACTTGAGTGTGTGGAGATCTGGAGAGAAAAAAAGAATTGAAGACAAGATGAAATGTTATGAAAGAAGTGAAAATCTTCTTGATAAATTCTGGATTAACGTAACTGAACTATCTTCAAAGCCATGCCCAAATTTCTTAGATTTTATGCAAATTCTTTTAATAATCACAGTTGAAAATGCTTCTGTTGAGTGAGGCTTTTCTGTAAACTCTGAAATTATAGTTGAAAATCAAACAGAAAAAAGGCTTATTGCCCAGAGGTGCAATTGATGCAGTCCAGGATGCAAATGGAGTTGACAATTTCAGCATCAACAAAATTCTTATACACTGTTTTCGCAATGCACATTCCTTGTACAAAGATGATGTGAAACGTAAGGCGAAGGAAGGTGAAAGAGAAGAGGAGGAACAATTGTTGAACAAATGAAAGTAAACTGAAATCAAAGAATTAGAAACAAAAAGAGCACATATGTTGAGTTAAATTTAAAGAAATGATTTATTCATTTTTATCACGACAAATTCCTACTGTTTGTTCCATTTAATCAGCAAGTTACATTGTATATATATGTATTTGTAATTTGTTCCTGTATTTTATATTACTAAGGAAATAACTTGTCATTAATTGTGCATATTTTAATAATAATCATTATGAAGTTTTGAAAAAAAAAGGATGTTTTAGTATCAAATTTAACATGGAAAAAATTTGACATGAAAAACCTGGAAAAAACCTTGAATTTGAAAATGATCAGTCACTGGACACCCTGCTTTTGCCAAAAATGTATTCATTCTGCACAAATGAGTAAATGAAGAAATGATAAGAATGAAATAAGATCACAGTGTCTATTAACCAGCTATCGCGATAATTGTGTTTGCGTAACAGTTCCACTCAAACACTTATCCCAGATGATGTACACTCCTCAGTGACGAGCACATCGTCCGATCGCGTGAACGTGGAAGAACAGTGAACATGTGCCTGGGATGTACGGACTTTTTTCGCAATCACGGGGCACCATGCATTTCAGGATGCGATGAAGTGAAAGTGCAAACAAATGGAGAGTGCTAAACAAACTTCTGTACACATTGGTGGGGCTCTCGCTTTAAGCTCGACCCACGTAGTCCATCGATTACAGTTGTAGACTCTGGAAGAACATATCTGTACTGTATGGTGGCTCAGTTTGAACTGCCATTGCTTTTCGCTAACTCATGCCTGTGTGCACCACACATCGCCAGAATTTTGTCTATTGGTGTTGTGTGTGCCAACAGATATGTGACACAGCTAACTTGGGCCAGCCATGAACAGCTCTGGTCCGTTCCCACATTTTTGTGTTGCCTGAGAGAAAGTACTGGTGTCCAGTTTGTGTGATATTGGATTCCATGCACTTCGTTGTGGCGTCAGTAAACGTGCGATGGTGGCAGGCCAGTCAGCGGTGGCACCTGACATCAGTGTGGGGGTCGACAGAATGTGTGTCCTCATGCAGCTGGGTAGTGATGGCAAGTTATGGAGGCTTTCAATGTTCAATGGAGCCACTCGACCATGCCATTAGACACCAGGTTTTCGCAGGTAGTTCTGTGTAACTGCACACCACACAGACAGGTGACATGGGTGAACAGCACATAGTCAAATTGGCAGCTGTGATTCATTGTGACGTGACTGGGGCAGCCGGAAAGTGGGACCCAGGTGCTGACGAAGGCTGTGGCAACTATCTTGGTGGTGATGTTTGCTATGGGCATTGCCTCCAGCGAGTATATGAAGTTAACTACCATCGTCAAAAGATATCACTTGCCTTGGAACAGAGTGAGCCGGCCCACAACATTCATGTGTACATGTGCAACATGTTGTGATGCATCAGGAAAGGTGCCAATGAGTGCATGGGTGTGCCTCCTGACTTTGACATGCTGTGCAGGTGTGCACCCATTGATGGAAGTCGGAGTGTGACAATCCATGGATGCGTTCGAAATCACTGTGCCAGAATTTCTGCAGAGAAACGAGCAGTGTCTGCCTGTGGAAACGTCACACCAAAAAGTGTTCGTACATGCTATAGCGCTGTGTACATGCCATGTTACGTACTGATGCCGTACAGCCAGCACTTTAGCCACTGTTCTCAGGGCCACACAGTGTCATCACCTGTGCCGGGCGATCACTGGACATCGAATGCAACAGCAAGCCAAGCAATGTGTCAGTTGACACAGTCAAGCTGGATTATATCACGACTACTCCTGCCATCGTTCTCTTCTTCGACCCAGTGGAAGTCCTGTTGATGGATGACTCTTCCTCCACTACCAGTCAAACAGAGCGTGTACGCGTGGCCGCCCACGATGCACACACACCACCAGATGTCATCTTGCCTCCACATGCACCACAACCTCACCCTACCTTGTCCACCAGTCAGTACAGCTGCGTGATGTGCGGCCACCACAAGTGCCCTCACCTACCCCAACATAGCCACCAGTGGCCTATGTGACGTGCTCTGGCTACCACAACTGTTTCAAACACCCGTGATGCATCATAACAAGACCCCAGCTGTCATCTGCTGTAGACACCCTGTCTTCAGTGAGCCATGTCGTCAGCACATTGCCTGCAGTCGAGCTCCAGAAACCACCCACCATGTAACCAGCTGCTTGTCTGTCACAGCAAGGAGTCATGTTTGTGTCCTGGTGCTTCTGTCGCCTCTGGCTTTTAGGCCAGATTAACTTCTGCATCTGGTTTCCATGTCCTTTCTCATTCAGCTGCAGATGTCTCTCTCTATGCCGCCAGGGATTGTCCATTGCAGCTCTGGGAACTGTGTTTTTGCAGCACAGCTACAACAACTTAAAAACACTGCTAGCTGTTAAAATTGCAGCACCATGAAGGTGACAAACGTCAAATACAATGGTGTGTGCCACATTCTTGGATATGCAAATGATTAACATTTCTACACGATCGCACAATGTTGGTTGGAGTAATACTACCTGTATTCTTTAAACAACAAAAGATTTTTCTGTGCATTTATCCTTCAGAAATTTCATTGGAATGTTTTTTTTTTTTGTCTTCTCACTAAGTTATACTTTGTATGAGGAGGAGCCAATGGCCTTGCTGCAGTGTCAACACCACTTCCCGTCAGATCACCGAAGTTAAGCTTTATTGGGCATGGCTAGCACATGGATGCATCACATCTGTGTCTGTCGAGTGCTGTTGACAAGCAGGGTGCACTCAACCCTTGTGAGACCTAAGGAAGCTAATTGATCAAGAAGTAATGACACGAGTCATGAAAACTGACAACGGCTGGGAGAGCAGTGTGCTGACCAAATGCTCCTCCATATCCTTATCTGTCGACGCCTGAGGGCTGAGGATGACATGGTGGCTGTTTGGTATGATTGGCGTTCAAGACCTATTCAGACAGTATTTGTTTGTTTGTTTTGTGTAAAAAGGAGAAATGTGTACCAGCACACATCAGAATTTGATAGCCCCAGGATTGTGGCCTGTCAAGATTGCAGTCTGTCTTACCACAATATTGCTGCTCATGTCATTTGGTATCCCACATCTGTCAAGCAAATGTCGGCCATAAGCCCGGCAATCGGGCAACCCATGGCCATTTTTATCAATTCAAAATAAATCAGTTTTTTCAATAGCGCTATGGACATTAAAGATAACATTAGATTCTATGCATGATATGCTGATGATTTGTTGTTTGTGGTAGATGGGTCCTATAAGGAGATGGAGCAGTTATATACTCATTTCAATTCGATGCATGAAAAAATGAAGTTCTCTATGGAACTAGGGAATAATACTAGAAAGATTAATTACTTGGATTTTAACTTTATCAGTAGTTAACAAGGGGATAGAGTTTAATATTTATTGAAAGCCTACATTTACAGATTGCGTCATTCCCAACAGGTCCTCGCATCTGTGGGCGCAGAAAATGGCTTTTTTTCAATTCGAGTGTACACAGGGCAATAAATTTACCTCTTACCCAGGCTAACTTTCAAAAAGAAGTGTGTACCCTCAAAGAGATTGCTGGTAATAATGGTTATAACCCCAAAATAGTCATAATATAATTGAGCACAAAATGTAAGGGTTTTACACCTATTCCATTTCTAGGAAACACATCTTATAAAATGCAATGTGTGCTCCATGAACACGATTGTAATGTAGCATTTTCCACCAACAATAGCCTAAAATGGAATTTTGTTTGTTTCAGCAATAACAATTATAATGAGCTATTGCAATCAGGAGTTTATAAATTGAAATGTAATGATTTCCCGGCGTATTACATAGGGCAAACAGGTAGGTCTATAGCCATAAGATATAAAGAACACATGCTCTTGAGGATGGGTATGAATAAGAATGGGTCAACGTTTGCTGAACCCATCATCGAAGGAGTACATACGCCCCAACCTGTTAACAACACTGAACTATTGTGTAAAGAAGCAAAGGGTATGAAATTAGATTTGTTGGAGGAGGTGCAGATATACAAGCCCAAAAAGTCTGGCAGTTGGAATTTACTGAATGATCAGTGTTATTTGAAAGTTCCAGCTTCCTTGAAGGTTTACAGCCTGTATTGGGCGTAGCAGATTGGCACTAGTAGTTACTTGATTGTGCCATATGAGTGTATGATTATCTTTTGAGATAAACTTATATTTTAGGACAATGCTCCAGTAGGAATTCATCATAGTCATGAGCTGCTTTTATGTTAACATTGGTTTATGTTGAGACAGATATGTTTGTGTGTCCTTTGTCATCATGTATCATGTTACCGGACTCATGCATTAGGGTGCTAGTCACAGAGATAATGTCAATCACTGGTAGTGTGGCTATGTACGACGACTCTGGTCGGCTGGTAGACTTAGCCATATAAGCTATTAGAGCACATAATGTAAGCTGAAGTTACATTTGTAATGATTGCCTGGCATATTGCATAGAGCAAACAGGTAGGTCTACAGCCGTAAGATATAAAGAACATATGCCATTGAGGATGGGTATGAATAAGAATGGGTCAACGTTTGCTGAACACATCATTGAAGTTCATCAAAGAGTGATAAGACAAACTTCGTTATATGAAATTGTTAATGTTCTACCACTCTAATGATTGTATGCAACAGTATTTCATCTCTTGGACATTTGTATTAATAGTATATGATTCCTCATTTGCACACGTAGGCTTGTTATTAATTTATTGTTGTACATATTGACTAGTTGCCTGATAAACGGTGCGACATAGCTCACTGTGATGAGTGCCACCTATGGTGCGCGGGCTGCAGCACATTTGACAACTGTACGCCCAGTGTAACAGAGGTAGTGGCGGAGGACATATGTTGTCGTGTGTAATTTTACTTCTATTCAAAACAGGCTTATCTCTGTTGAAGTTATTTATTGGTCTTGTCGCAGCCGCTGGTCTAAGACATTTTTCATTTATTAATGTGTATGTAAGTAATGTGTTATCACTTAATTCTGAAGTTTATGTGTAGATTGTATCACTGGTCTAAATGTTATTTTGATCATTTTTTAGGACTTCTAAAGGAGGCTATATTATTATAGCAGAAACCATGGTCAAGGTTTAAAATAAACAGATTTTAGTGCAACTGTGGGTTGTTTTTCATTCGAGACAATTTCGCAGTGGCTGCTGTTGTCGCTGCCATGATGAAAATAACATAATAATATTATCATTGAGCGTCAAATTCATGCTAGCACTCCCATTACCCATCTGCCCCGCCCCTAATTCTCTCTCTCTCTCTCTCTCTCTCTCTCTCTCTCTCTCTCTCTGTTCATTTATCTTTAGTTTGTAAATTATAATAGAGAATAATAATCACATGATTTTCAACATTTTTGTGTTTGTAAGAAATGATACACTTTTAAATCATTGATATTGCTCTCCACGTTTTGAGTGATTATTTTTGTTTTCATATTATGAATGCCTATTTTTTATCTTGCTATAAATGAATAATTTCATTTCATTGTTTCAAAAATAATGCCATATTTTTTCAATCTATAGGTTCGAAGGTGTTTCAACTTTGATGCAAGGGAGGAGTAAAATGCAAGTTGTCTTGGTTATTGTATTATCAGATGTTCTCTTCTTTCTGCTGGAAAACAATAACAAATATTCTTTCTTTACTCCAGATAACAAGGTAAATTATCGATGGGAAAAGTATTTTGAATAGCGTAACATCATTTTCAAATTTATATCTCATTTGTTTATAGTTGAAATAGTGTTCATATACTTCTTCATAATTACCAGTTGCTCAAACACTTCACTTTTATTTATTTATTTCAGGCTGGCGTTGTCTCCCTTCAAAAACTGCTTGTCAGAGAGAAAGCTGGGCAGGACTCAAGAGGCATATATCTTATTTCGTCCAACCCTTCAGAGCCTGAAATGTTTGAACTGAAAGTACATAAACCAAAGGACAAGCAAGTGTGGATACGTGCAATAAGGTTTGCAAAAATCAGTGTTAAGAATAATAATACTAATGATAATCGAATCATTTAATACCCATAACTTAATCTTAGGCAACGGCCTTGGCACAGTGGATACTCCAATTCCCGTCAGATCACCGAAGTTAAGCGCTGTCGGGCTTGGCCGGAACTTGGATGGATGACCATCCAGGCTGCCGTGCACAGTTAAAGAAAACCATCATAACAACCAGGAAAGTGGTGTGCTTGACCACACGCCCCTCCTATATGAATCCTCAGCTGAGGATGACACGGCAGTCGGATGGTCCCAATGGGCAAATTATGACCTGAAGACGAAGTGCAATAATTAATATTGAATATCAGTGAAATGCACATACAAAATTCTCTCTTATGATCTGTTAAAAAAATAAGAGTGTTCACCAAATATTCAGCATGTTGATCTTTGATCACAATAACAAACTGGTAAGACAGTATGTGTAATGAACAGTTTCAGAAAACCAACTCCATATTGGAATTCATTGAAAATAGTACTTACATAATGGATGATTGCTCTATAAGAAATAACATAGTTTCCGCAGTCACCAGTAATGTGAAACTCAGCTCTCCATATATTTTCATGAGACTCGCAAGGCAGTGGAGCCAACAAAGGTGCTACATTTCTTGGCTTAGAGAAAGCATACAGAACGATTCTACACAGTCACCAAGTAAATATGTGCTCGCAGAATATCTTTCTTACCATATACATGAGTGGGTTTGAGACTTCTTGGAAAACAGAGCTCTTTATATTATTCTCAGTGGGGAGAAACTGCCAGGGGAAAAAAAAGGCAGTGATGTCAAACAATGGAAACTCCGGCTTTGAATATCAACAATGTAGTAAAAGATAGAAAGATAGATTGTTACTTACCATAAAGAAGACTCGTCAAGTTGCAGGCAGACAGATGTGATTAAAAGAAACTCACACTTAGCTTTCGGCCACAGCCTTCGTCAGTAAACACACACCCACACACACACACACACACACACACACACACACACACACACACACACACACACACCCCTTACATATTCACGACCACTGATTTCAGCATCTTTGGCTGGAATGCAACATCATGTAGGAGGCAAGCAGCAATCTTAAGGGGGTGGGGAAGGGGAAGAGGTAGTAGTGTATGGGTGGGGGAGAGACAAACGCTGTCTGGTGGAGTGCGCAGGGACCACACTGGCAACAGGCGCAGCATCAGGAGGGTGTGGGGCAGGGAGCTGGGGAAAAAAGGGAACAAAAAAGGAGACGAGTGGGGAAAGACGTGTGAATGCATTGGCAGAGGGCTGCAAATAAACTTGGTGGAAGAAAAGAATGGGGAGGAGATGACAAGACAGAGAGGGTGGAAACTGTTGGGTGGAGGGTGTGGGGATGGCAGTGTGTTACCGTAGATTGATGCCAGGATGGATAAGGGACTGGAGAATGTATTTTAAGGATAACTCCCATCTGCACAGTTCAGAAAAACTGATGGTGAAGGGAAGGATCCAGATGGCTGTGGTAGTGAAGCAGCCATTGAAATCAAGTGTGTTGTGTTCAGCTCATGGACACAGTTTGGTGGTGGCCGTCCATCCTGGTGGACAGCTGATTGATAGTCATGCCAATATAAAAAGCTATGCAGTAATAGTAGCAGAGCTGGTAAATGACGTGAGTCCTTTCACAGGTGCCCCCCCTCCTCCCCCTCCAATGAGGCAGCATAAACCTGTGACAGGACTGGAATAGGAAGCGTTCGGTGGGTGGATTGGGCACGTTTTGCACCTTGGTCTTCCTCAGGGATATGAGCCTTGTGGCAATGGGTTGGAATTGAAAGTAGCATAGGGATGGACTAGGATGTTGTGGAAGTTGGGTGGGCAATGGAACACCACTTTTGGAGGGGTGGGTAGTATCTCGGGTACGATGTCCCTCATTTCAGGGCACAATGATAGGTAATCAAATGATTACTTTGTCATATGCTCGAAATCATTGAGAGTTCCACAGCCACTAACAAATATATTGCATAGAGCCATTTGTTTCAGGTTCTTTGAAAGTGAGGCAGTGTTAATGCTGTCCGTGAGCTTGTCCTCATTCCACCAAACAGTAGAGGATAATTGTGCTGGTGAAACGTTAGATTGTAAATCAAACTGCCTTCAGCCATAGAACCTGAAACAAATGCCTGCAAGCAGTTATCGTGTTTTGTTTGTTTGCTGAACATAGTGAAAGGAAATCGGTTGCCCAACATAGTGTTCAGTCAGGTTTGATGAGAGATGTACAGATACTGAAAATCCTGTGTATTGCAGGTCAGCTGTGGAGAACTGTCAAGAAGATGAAGATGAAGGCATAGTTCTCAGCTTGGAAGAGAAACAGAAATTAATGGAAGCAAAGCAGTTGCAAATTCGGCAAATTGTTGGTAAGTATACAAATTTAAAATGCCATTTTTGTGTAGTTATGTGTAGGACACAGCAGAAGCAGGATTAAATTACATTATTTAAGAAGTTTTTTTTTTTTTTTTTTTTTTAAATCTTAGTTTATCAAACAATTCTCTTCTGAAAAGAGGCAATTCCAATTCAACCTCTTCTCTCTGTACAATTTATTTGACATTTTATTTACAATCAGAAACCAAATTCTTTAGTATTTTACGTTACCAGTCCTTCTACAATTCAAATTCAAGAAGGAGTATTGAATAATACTGTTGGATAGCATATTGTAACACTATGTATGGGAACCTGATACCACATCACCCAATATGGTAAGAATTTAGGAATGTAACATTAAGCCCAAAGTAAACACAGAAAAGAGACCATAGTACCGGTATTTATTTATGGTGTTCGGAAAGATACAGTTCTGTTGAGTATCTGTAATAATGCCAGATGAGTAATTAAACATGTACCCAAGGATACATTCAAAACTGAGTTTTTTGACATGTCCCTGTATCAGAATTATTGGGTACTGAGGGGGGAGAGGGGGGGGGGGGGGTGTAACTGGCACTAACACTTTCACTACAAAGTGTGTCATGTGACAAAAGATAATTTTAATATAACTGCAATTTTCAAAACATTGACTTCTGGAAAATGCTTATTTCAATCCTGCTGATACTTCATATTTTTGGTGAATTTCACAATGTATTTCATCTCTTCTTTTAAATCCTGTATTTTGTTGGGTAGATATTTTCATACCCTCTGAATTACTCAACCGACAGATTTTTTAGGTTTAATGTAGGCAAACATTTTGTTGAACAGTTCTCTATAACGTTTTGGCTAAAGAACTAGATTACTTTATACCTCACTGTTTGTGATAATGCAATAACAAGAATCAAGATATGTTTTTGACTTTCACAAATTTTTCCCAGCAGTACAAAAGAAAAGTTTTGTGAAGGTGCAGAGAATAGCATAACAGAAAGACTTAAATTGAAGAGAGATAGTATGAAAAAGATGTAATCAATCTTCTGTTAGGAATTGTAACATAATTGTTATGCTTTTGTTATCATTTGTCACAGACTAATGCACCTATTCGTTAGTGCCTTATAGGAGATCTTTGAATATATGTCAGTAGTGCAGTAGAAGTTTGTTGGAGATAACAGCAGTATAGTTTGCATTGCTGGTAAATCATGCATCTCTTGACAGTTATAGCTAACTTAGTGAATGTTATTAGTCTTCGGAATGAAAGAAAACATATGTTCATTGTGTGTACATTCTACTGATGCAAAAAGTTGTCAGTAGTATCTTTGACTATGAAAGCTGATCACCTTTAGCACATACCAACATTGTGGCTGCTGTTAGTACAAGTAATGTCATTCAGAACAATGATTGATGATTAGTTTTTCAGTGCATTCAGAATTTGAAATATACTGTCCTAAGGGAACAGTTTTTTATTTTACATTGTGAAATAATAATATTTAATTTTTCAACTGTTCATAATCTATTAAATGTGCTCAAATAACCACTGGGGCAGTACAATTACACAATAAATCATGATGAACATCCAGTATAAATAATGACTTATAAGTAGTTATTCTTCATATTACTGATACAGTGTTATATGATACAGTATGTCAATAAATATAGTTCTACAATTCAGGCAGTAGCTTCTGTTATTTTGTATGTATATTTTGTGGTATTACTATAGTGAAACTATTTCATTCATAACCAAGTAAAAGTATTACATGAAAGCTAAAAGTTAATAATGCTTTCCTATTTACTTGAACAACGTTGAGATGTCAGTGTAAGGACCAAAAATTTTTAGTAGCCTTGGAGTTCAAATTTACCATATATATGAATTGCACAGATATGAATGAATCTGAAATCGTATTGTTCTGAACTCTTCAAAATTCTTGTTGAACTGTACAGACATTTTTATAAATATATCCAACTTCAGTGTCTGTAGTAGGTGCATCCACCAACATAATGTAGTAGATGTCAGAATTTAAGTGTGATTTGTGGATAATGTGAATTATTATTGAATGTTTGTGTGAATCTTCCTCTTATTGCTTGAATTGTAGTATTGTTCAATATTCAGATGTGATGATCTCTTCTACTATGTAATGTAGTAACATGAAACCTAACTGCTTGTGTCATTTGTTTACCTCGTTGTGCAGTGAAACCTAGACAGCTATTCAAGACAAGCCACTATACAGGGTGTTACAAAAAGGTACGGCCAAACTTTCAGGAAACATTCCTCACACACAAAGAAAGAAAATATGTTATGTGGCCACGTGTCCGGAAACGCTTAATTTCCATGTTAGAGCTCATTTTAGTTTCGTCAGTATGTACTGTACTTCCTCGATTCACCGCCAGTTGGCCCAATTGAAGGAAGGTAATGTTGACTTCGGTGCTTGTGTTGACATGTGACTCATTGCTCTACAGTACTAGCATCAAGCACATCAGTACGTAACATCAACAGGTTAGTGTTCATCACGAACGTGGTTTTGCAGTCAGTGCAATGTTTACAAATGCGGAGTTGGCAGAGGCCCATTTGATGTATGGATTATCACGGGGCAATAGCCGTGGCGTGGTACGTTCGTATCGAGACAGATTTCCAGAACGAAGGTGTCCCGACAGGAAGACGTTCGAAGCAATTGATCGGCGTCTTAGGGAGCACGGAACATTCCAGCCTATGACTCGCGACTGGGGAAGACCTAGAACGACGAGGACACCTGCAATGGGCGAGGCAATTCCTCGTGCAGTTGACGATAACCCTAATGTCAGCGTCAGAGAAGTTGCTGCTGTACAAGGTAACGTTGACCACGTCACTGTATGGAGAATGCTACGGGAGAACCAGTTGTTTCCGTACCATGTACAGCATGTGCAGGCACTATCAGCAGCTGATTGGCCTCCACGGGTACACTTCTGCGAATGGTTCATCCAACAATGTGTCAATCCTCATTTCAGTGCAAATGTTCTCTTTACGGATGAGGCTTCATTCCAACGTGATCAAATTGTAAATTTTCATAATCAACATGTGTGGGCTGATGAGAATCCGCACGCAATTGTGCAATCACGTCATCAACACAGATTTTCGGTGAACGTTTGAGCAGGCATTGTTGGTGATGTCTTGATTGGGCCCCATGTTCTTCCACCTACGCTCAATGGAGCACGTTATCATGATTTCATACGGGATACTCCACCTGTGCTGCTAGAACATGTGACGTTACAAGTACGATACAACATGTGGTTCATGCACGATGGAGCTCCTGCACATTTCAGTTGAAGTGTTCGTATGCTTCTCAACAACAGGTTCGGTGACCAATGGATTGGTAGAGGCGGACCAATTCCATGGCCTCCACGCTCTCCTGACCTCAACCCTCTTGACTTTCATTTATGGGGGCATTTGAAAGCTCTTGTCTACGCAACCCCGGTACCAAATGTAGAGATTCTTCGTGCTCGTATTGTGGACGGCTGTGATACAATACGCCATTCTCTAGGGCTGTATCAGCGCATCAGGGATTCCATGCAGATACATTGTATCCTCACTAACGGAGGACATTTTGAACATTTCCTGTAACAAAGTGTTTGAAGTCATGCTGGTACGTTCTGTTGCTGTGTGTTTCAATTCCATGATTAATGTGATTTGAAGAGAAGTAATAAAATGAGCTCTAACATGGAGAGTAAGCGTTTCCGAACACATGTCCACATAACATATTTTCTTTCTTTGTGTGTGAGGAATGTTTCCTGAAAGTTTGGCCGTACCGTTTTGTAACACCCTGTATATTCCGCCTTAAGTAAAACATGTATGTACATATATACTCCAATCAACTTTTCTTTCCCAGCATTATACAAGATTTTTCAAGTAATAATTGTAAAATAAACAAATCAGAACCTACTTCTGCATTTGTACTCTACCATCACCTTATAATATGTGGTTGAGTGTACTTCTTGTACTCTTACGATTTCCCTTGTTTTTAGTTCTGTGCACAAATGGTGTGCAGGTAAGCTTCTGTATGAGCTGGAATTCCTATTATCTTACTGACATGGTCTTTTCACAATTTGTGTGTGAAATAATTTATTTTCAATGTATTCCAACTGCAGTGCTTTATTTTTCTGTTTACATGTACAGTCTGATAAGATTGAGAGTGAGATATCTTGATGATCAGATCTCCATATGTGCAGATCAAATTGTGTACACATGGAAGACATATTGTTTAAGCCTGCGGTATATGCTTGGAAATAAAGAAGACATTAACAACAGAGATGTTGAAGTCGGGATGAATTTGCTTGGCTAGCAAACTGACAGTTTTATGAAGATTGCATTTTAAGAAGTCACTGTGACAAGCTATATCAATGTTGAGCATCAGTATAGCTTTTCGTGGTGAACTGTTGACTAATGTGCTTCATAACATTTGCAGTTTGTTAGGCTGGCGTATATATATCTCATCATCAACGTCTCTGATGGTAATGTCTTCCTTACTTACATGCACAAAAATAGGGTTGCACAATATATCTTGTATGTTATATGATATGATTTAGAGAGAAGCAAGGGTGGGGGGGGGGGGGGGGCAGTGTTGCTTTACTGTCTGTAGAATGTGCTTTCTTGCAGTTTGTACAATGATGTCACGTCATTTCTTTTGTAGCATATGTCATTGGAGTTCAATGAGCCTTTCTGCAATGCTCATACATTTACTGAAAGAATCCAGTGCTTCTCTTTTGATCTTCTCTACCTCCTCTATTAATACTACCTGATAAGAATGACAGACCGATGACCAAATTTACTTCTGCTACCACTTAATGGTCATCTGTGGCAACACTAGTGGGACAGTAGCAGTTTCTTTGATTTCTGATGTGCTCCACTCTCATATAGTTAATCTGGATTTATAGATTTGTCTCACCAACATGAGTGAAACCTCAAAACGTACAAGTAATCCCAGTACAAGTAGATAATGTAACTGTCTCCAATGGCTGTTTATCAGTCATCACATACATGACTCATCTCATAGCTGAAGCATGAGGGAACATTGTCTCTAGCAATCATTATAAGCATGTATTTTCAGTGTACATTTTTGCACTTGCCACTTTTCTTCTCTTATGTTCTCATTACCTTGTCCACTTTGCTCAGATAGTTATTTACTGTTGTCATACCCATAGTTTTATAATTTGCAACAGAGGATAATTAACAACTTGCTGAGAAATGTTTTCACTTTTAGATACTGTTTTCCATTAATTTCATTGTTTTTATTATTGTTGTTGTGGTTGTTGTTGTTGTTTGTAAGTATCAAAACGTCCTGCATCAACCTGGAGCTTGAACATCATCTCCAGTTTCACTAAATCTTCATGTATTGCAAGGTATTTTTAACAGTTGGTGACCATGATCACATGACCTTATATAACCAGCATGAAATCCTCCATTTCAAGAAACAAGTATCCAGAGGTTTCAGTTTTCCCCAAAATTATGAGTGGCTTACTTAACATACACAAAATTAAGTACATACAGTTGTATAGTAGGCAGTGTAGCTCTTCCACTAATTATAGAGCATGACAGATGTACAATAAGTTCCTCAGAATCTTCAAAATGTTTGAATGTGCATGTAGATAAGAACTTGAATTGGAAATGTCAGCAATTTTTGCTGTGCATGTGTTTGCTGATTTTAGCATTGCACATGTCAATGAGTTAACATATTCTTTGTACTTTCAGTCAGCCATGTTTTGTGAAATAATACTGTGTACAAAAAATTTTTATTTGGTTGCAAGGAATTCAATTTATATATGTGTATAGAGGATAATATGTGGTGTGCACCAACAATTATTTGGAACACAGCTCTTTCATGCTAAACATAGTGATGAAAATCTACATTTACTCCATTTGTGAAGTTTTCTGCTAACAACTGACAACAATGGTCACCAATCAGTCATACAGTGAGAAAGAATGGCAAATACTTTGAATCACTTGAGCTTATTGTGATTTAGGGGGCAACCTGAGAATGCTCAATAAAGCGCAAATATGAGTTACAGTATATAACAGGTAGGAAAATTAATTTTAAAATGACCTATACAAAATAACTCTAAAAAATTAAGACTAGGAATATTTAAAACTGAAAATAGTGCATATTTGTTCCTGAAAAAGCTTCCTCCATATAATTTTGTGTGAGACTCCATGAAGAGTCAGTCAATGGTAATTACTGAAGGGCTTTAATGAACAAGTTCCAGATCATTTATATCTTGTACGTGTTTAACAAATGAAGCGTCTCAGGAAATTGAAGGTCTTTGATTACAGTTTTGAAGGTGTAAGAAAGAGCAGGAGAAATGAAAAAGTGGCACATTGGCAAAAAGTAAGACTCTGACACGAAGTTGCACAGAACTCCAAACTGGTTGAGAAATAATAGAACACTTTTGTAGGGGGGCTACACGAGAGAAATTAACAAATTAAATTTTGATTCCTGCAAGAAGTTATTTGTGAGATTTGCTGGAAGTCAGTTGTCAGCTCTGAGATGAGAGAAACTGTAGTGGGGAAGTCTTGAGCAGCCATTGAGAGAGTGGTGAAAATTGATGAGAGAGTAGAGATAAAAGAAGGCGTGGAAGTGAAACTAATATTGGATAATAAAGACGAAATACGAAGATACTGTACTCACTGTTAATGCAGTCTTGTAGCAGTGTTAGTATAGCACATTTAAAACTGTTCACAGAGATTCTTGGCTCACCTCTCTCACTTTTTAGTAATTTTAGTTTAGGTCTAACTTTGACTGCCATGACACTTAAGATACAAATAATGAAAAGACAGACTGTGTACACAGAACAGTTCCATGAGTTGTTTAGAAAACCATACATACAAACCATCTATGTTACATTAATTGCCAATAAATCCTCCTGGTAGTGGACATATAATCCTATGAAATGAATAGAGGAGATAAATAAAAGGGTCTGTTTATAGTTTTTTCATGTATTTCAATTCAATGTCATTTCTTTTTTTGCTACAGTTAACATTCCCATTCTTATCTTTTGCCTATATACCTTTTATTCATGGATTAGTAAATTTATATTCACTTCTTATCAGCTCTCATATTCTCGTGTCTTTTTACTATATTGGTATAATGGAAGAGAATAGAGAAGTGTTTCTTTTGTGTGAGCTACGCATTGTGTCAGATCACATCATGTTCAAAAGAAGCTTCAGTTAGACTACCTCAAATTGCCATGACATGAGGCTCAAAGTTATGTGTCACATTTCTGTGCTCTTTCCTTCTTCCCTCAACTCACAACAAAGAGAAGTATGCATGCGAAAGGCAAAGATTTTGTGTCTAAGACTACTCCAAATTATTATCGATTCTGATTGGCGTGATTTAATCTTCGCAGTCTGTTGGAGGGGGCCCTTTTTTCTATCTCAGATTGCCGTCGTTTTCACATTGCCGTCATTTTCAGTCTTGGTTCAGCATTGCAGTTAATACACTGACAAACAAAAATTATTTTGTGGGAAACTATCTGCAGGTGAATGAGTAGTGAGTACTACTAATGTGATTAGCTTAATAATAAGTTGAGGTGAATTGAAGATTGTGTAACTTGGGAAGCAGAGAGAGGTTTCAGCGACTGGCTTTGACTTAAAGTGCCAGGACACACAAGAAGGATAGAAAGAGGAAGTTGTGAATTACTACAAATTAGTGTGGAAGGAAATAAATAGAAAGAGAATATGATATTGTTGTGTAAATTGTTAGACAGTGGTGTCAGAAGTGCCAAAAATGTATTAACACAATGTCTTCAGTTATGTCTCACTTACTGAAATTTTTACTGCTCCTTTGTTATACAAAATAAGAAGAATACAATGAACCTGTAACATCACTTTTTGACATCTATTATAGAAAGTTACAAAATTATTTTAATCATACGCTGTTCGCCTAATGTTCATGTAATGTCCATTGAAACATTTTTGTTGTGTATACAAGAGATATTAACTTATAAATATTAAGCTGTTAGCATTTTACTTGTACCAGAAATTGAATACAACTGAAGAATAGAGCTTTAATGTATTGGAAGCACATTTGTGCTGCACGCAACAGGTTCATTTTCTCAGTGAATAGAGCTTTAATGTAACAGAAGCACATTTGAATACATAGCAGGTTCATTTTCTGAACACCTCATGAAAATAAATATTACTTGGCATCTAAAGAAGCAACATTTCTCAATTATAAAGTCACAGCACTGCCCTTTTGCTCCAGGGTTCCTTATGGCAAAATAGTAAATAAAACCAGTTATACAAAGAGTACATAATTTTTGTTGAGATCTACAGATTGATAGTTTTTGTTGTGATCTGCAGATTGGCATTGTCAATTAATATACTAGGTTCACTGAAAATGTATATCACTCATATATCTCTCCATAAACAATAACATTTACTTAGATAATACATCCAAAAATACTTACTTTTCTAGTAACTTAATTTGTACACATCTTGTACTGTAAGATTCATTAAAATGAAATGAAAATGATTGAAATAGTGCTACGTACACATTTTCAAGTACTGCAGTTTATCATACCGAGTCTTACTCTTGTCCATCATACAAAAATTGGTCACAAGAGATTAAAACATCTGGCTCTCTTTGCCCTGAACTATGTCCGTTGGAGAATCTTTCCACATACAGTAATGGTTTTTTCTTTTTTTTTCCATCGGGAAACTACCCCTACTAAAACAATTGTCTTTGGTAACTATTTCATTTCTGCACACTTTGAAATAACAATGTAATATCACGAATTCAGGTAATAGCCAACTAAATACCGTATTTACTCGAATCCAAGCTGCACTTTTTTTCCGGTTTTTGTAATCCAAAAAACCGCCTGCGGCTTAGAATCGAGTGCAAAGTAAGCGCAAGTTCTGAAAAATGTTGCTAGGTGCCACCACAAGTAACTTCTGTCGCCGAATATATGTAGCACTACACAGGCATGCTTTGCAGGCACAAAGATAAATACTGGCGCCAAAACCTCTGCGTCAGTAAATAAATTGAAAAAAAAAAAAAAAAAAAAAAAAAAGTGTAAGATGAGCTTTTTTCTCCACCCCGATTTTCGACCACTGCATTTTCATACATTATCCAAAGAAGTAAATACAAATTCTGTGTTGTTCATCTCCGAATGTAGCAGCATTTCAATGTACTTCGAAAATCCGACTGGCAAGACTATTTGGGATGTTTGTCAATATGGCCACTCTACGTTCTGAATTTTTTCCTACCTGTGAGAAGAGATGGTTACTAATAGGAACTTTTATGAATTGCGAATCACATGCAGTATTCTCTTCAACATAAGAATAATACGAATATAAACATTTTGCCATGGATTCTTTCGTGTTTGCTGCTATCTCATTTAAATCCTGTCTGCCTAATAACCTACGAAACTAGTGTGAGACAGCAGCAAATGTGGAAGAATATACATATCATGTCATGTTTATATTCGTAGTATTCTTATGCCTAATAGTGATACAATCAGAAATGAAGCACGGCAATTGACTAGATTTTTAAATCTAAGATGACTCTAATTTCTGAGCAGCACGTAATGTACAAAAGAGGCGTCTGCAAAGATTTTCAAACGGAGAAAAATTTTTAGCTAAACTCTCGTTCAGAACATGTATCATACGCAGTCTATTATTTGGTTCTTGTTGATCATTAGCAAAGAAAGCAGGAGTGTAACTAACAACAAATAGTAGTCTCTTGCCATTGTTTCGCTAATGAGACAATTCCTTTCTTTTTTTTTTTTAATTGTAAGCTGCGGTAGCGCGCACAAAAGCAAGCCATGCCGCAAGCGGCGACAGGTCGTAAACACTTATTGTCAGAATGCGACAAACGATGCATGACACAGTACAAGAATGCATTTTCAGCCTAGAGTGACGTAAACACCTATAACAAAGAGAACGGCACTTATCAGATCAAAGAGAAATAAGTAACCGATTCAAACCAGACGAAGCACGCCTGACGCATAGCAACGGCTACCTGGTAAAGTTTAACTGCTAAGCGTATGACTCGAACCAAACTACTGCAGCCGTATTGTCATTTATTCTACCTAAATTGTGTCTCATATTACAATAGACCAACTTTGTTTCGATTTGGAGGTGCGGCCTAAAATTTTTCCCTCCCCTTGAATTTTGAGTCTCAAATTTCAGGTGCGGCTTAGATTCGGGAAATTTATTTATTTATTTTTTTTTTCTTTGATTTCGAGTCTCATTTTTTAGGTGCGGCTTAGATTCGAGTGCGGCTTAGATTCCAGTAAATACGGTAATGTACGAACTGGAATTGTACCATACTGTAACTTTTTATGTATTTTCATTTACTTCGAAAGTGACAACAGGTCACAATTCAGGCAAATAATTTCACCAAACTTTATCATAAAAATTGGCTTTTGTTCCCTTTATGCCAGTATTAATTTCCCATACCAGTTACAGTTACAATTTTGTTTGCCGTTTGAGGCAATCAGGTGTTTGTTTGTTTGTTTGTTTGTGGGGGGGGGGGGGGGGGGGGGGGGGCGTGCACGCGCTTCCACCTTTCACCCCTACTTAAATATCCATTACTCGATTTTCCTTGCTGACCTTCCATTACATGGTGAACACTGTTGTAAATCCAATATTGTGTTACAACAATGCATGAAACAATGTGGATAGGTTAGTCCTGACAAAATTATGGAAATAAACTGTAAAGCAACCAGTAATTGCACACTGCAGGTTATTCCATATTCATTTGAGCTCTTAAGATATTAAGGACGTTGGTTGTCAAATTTCTACCATTACAGTCAGATTTTTTTCTTTACTCTTAAAAATATTTCATTATAAAATCACATGTAGCTAGTAGTAAATAGTGTTTGTTTTTAATCAAATCTGTTTGTTCCTTGTGCTCAATAGCATAATTTTTCCTATTTTGTTCTCTATGAAATATCAAAGGCAGCTGTGTAGGAGTTGAAGGTAATATCGCTAGCACTTATCATCTGTACATATCAATAGCATCCGTAGTGTAGTGATAATACATAACTCATTTTACAGGATAGTAAAATTAGTAAACTATGTAAGGATCATCCGATAAATGAAACATAAGGCAATTTCCATCATGATCTTATGGAAGATAATGTTTTACTTTATACTGTTAAAATGCTGTAACATTGAACACAGTGCATACTAAGAAACTTCCTGGCAGATTAAAACTGTGTGCCGGACCGAGACTCAAACTCGGGACCTTTGCCTTTCGCGGGCAAGTGCTCTACCAACTGAGCTACCCAAGCACGACTCACGCCCCTTCCTCACAGCTTTACTTCTGCCAGTACCTCGTCTCCTACCTTCCAAACTTTACAGAAGCTCTTCTGCGAAACCTGCAGAACTAGCACTCTTGAAAGAAATGATATTGCAGAGACATGGCTTAGCCACAGCCTGGGGGATGTTTCTAGAATGAAATTTTCACTCTACAGCGGAGTGTGCGCTGATATGAAACTTCCTATCAGATTAAAACTGTGTGCTGGACCGAGACTCGAACTCGGGACTTTTGCCTTTCGCGGGCAAGTGCTCTACCAACAGTTCGAGTTCGAGTCTCGGTCTGGCACACAGTTTTAATCTGCCAGGAAGTTTCATATCAGTGCACACTCCGCTGTAGAGTGAAAATCATTCTAGAAACAGTGCATACTAGTTTACTTGACTGCCTGTCCAAAGACATATTTTGCCATATTGCAGCGTCCAGCTTCATCTAGCCAGTAGTTAAATTAATTTTTTTTCACATGTAAGGTACCAGTAACAAATATGATTAAATTGTTAAAATAATTTGTTCTTACACCTGGGGCTAAAGACGAATGAATAATTTTAAAATACAGGGAAAGTACAGTGAATGAAGGACAATTTGCTTGTAACTGTGCAAGAAACATGATTGTCAGGATAAAATTAGACTTTACTCACAAAGACTGAAGGGAAGGACCAGGAGAGCCATAGAGAATGAACAGGAAAGAACAATGGAATTGCAACTCTCGTTCAGAAGTCCAAAGTACTACTAACAATGTTTTAGATGGTTGATGTTTTATTTCCTGTACCAGTTGCCTTTCTTATTATGTGGTCTGAAGTGACCTTCCTTTCCCTGCCCTTCTCCCAGTGCTTTTCTTCTATCATAAGTATGAAATGGAGCCATAACACTGACTCATGTGTAGGTATAGCAGGTTGCAGATTTTGGCTCATTGATAGGATACTGGGAAAATGGACTATATCTGCAGAGGAGAACACTTAGAAAACACTTGTGTAACACATACTGTCACTGTGTAGGACCCATACAATTAAGACTAACAGGGTGTATTGAATGGTGACATGTTTATGTGACCTGTAGCAGAGCATCACAGGGTGCTGCATGAAGTTAATTGGCAGACACTTGAAGATAAAAACAAACTATGCTGAGAAAGCTCTGTTAGCTAATTTCAAGAATTAGCTTTAAATGATGAACCTATGAACATACTACAGCCCCCTACGTATTAGTCCCATAGGGATTGCAAAGACGGATTTTATAGCTTACACAGAGGTGTTCAAGTAGTTATTCAACCTGTGCTCTGTAGGTGCCTGGTTCAGGGAAAACCCTAATAACTGGTATATTAAGAAATAGTCTCTTCCGCACACTTCACACTGATCTTCAAAGTATAGATGTAGATGTAGGGAAATATTATTAGATTAAATATTGTAGTAGACTCTGTGGTGAAATATTCCAGATACCAAATCTTGGTTCTGTTGCTATCAACCCTATTTCCCAGAAGGCCATTATGTCGGATTCCCATTTAACTCAAGTGGAAAAATTTATGCACATGCTTTATTCACCTGTTGCTCTGGTTCATTGCTTATTCATACTTTGTTCTCCACATAGCTCATAAATCCCTTTCAGAACTAATATGAATTTATACGGTGAACGGTATATTATACAACTGCTATGCAAATGTTAGGACAGAAGTAATTTTCACATGATGTGTCACTGCCAAGTAACATTGCTTTATGAAACTTGGACCATGTGTAGATAGAACTTCTCCAGTTATAGTACATGAAAGAAATAAGCAATGGGACAAATTGAAATGACACGTTGAAAGACAGTAGTTGCACTTAAGTCATTGTGATTTATGATGATGGTCCCCTGGAGATTACAAAAGGCAGAACATCATGGTTCTTAATAGTGTGTGTGATCACCATCAATAGCAATGCATGCTCTCCAGTGTGCTCCCATGCTGGCCCCACAGTTGGTAAGGACTTAATGTGAAAGTGGTGTAATATGTCTGCCCAATACATCCCACTCTTGCTCAGTGGGACTGGAGTCAGCGGAACAGGCAAGCAAGTCCATTCACCGAACATCCTCTCATTCCAAGCACTCTTCCACCTACACAGTTTTATGTGGTTGCACATTGTCATCCACAAAAAATTAGGTTACTGCCAAATATTGCCCTGAAAAGATGCACATGAGGAAGGAGTAAAGTGTCACAATAATATTGACTGATGAGTGTACCATACTCAAAGATTTGGAGGTCAGTATGCCCATGCAACATTATGTCTCCCAACACTGTAACACCAAAATGATCATGTCAGACAATGCTGGACATCCCTCACGTGGTAAGAGGTGGGAACATGTAATGCACCCTGGAACATTGTCGAACATGATCGTTTCGGGTCCAGGTGTTAGGGTGTGGGGAGGCATAATGTTGCATGGGCATACTGACCTCTAAATCTTTGAACACGGTACAGTTACCAGTCAATGTTATTGTGACATTGTACGTGTTCCACAAGTGCGTCTTCTCAGGTGTGCATTCAGCCCTGACTTCATTTTTTCAGATGACAGTATGTGACTACAGCAAACTAAGTAGGTGGAAGAAATGTTGGAATGGGACTAGCCTTCCTGTTTCTCCTGACTTAAATTGCATTGAGCAAGTGTGGGATGTGTTGGGGAGACATATTGCAGCATATCCACATGTACTGACGATCATCAATTTACTTGTCAATTGCACTGTTGGACAAATGGAATGCCCTTCCAAAAGAAGTCCTTACCAACCATGTGGCTAGCATGGAAGCACATTTTAGAGCATGCATTGCTGTCTCATGTTGATCACACAGCCTACTAAGGACCACGTGCTGCCTTTTGTGATCTCTTGGGGACCATCATAAATCACAATGACTTCAGTGTAATTACTTTATTTGAATAAAAGTGTCATTTCTGTTCATCTCATTGCATATTTCTTTCACTTACCTTCTATGTGGGGTCCAAGTTTCATCGACCTATATTACTTGGCTGTGACATGTTGTGTGAAAGTTACTTTCATCTTTAAGTTTGGCACACCACTGTATTTCTTTGAGATTCACTTTTCATGTCCGTAAACCATAATTAATCATAGCCATAAACACATCATACTGTTCTTCTTGGCACTGTGAAGTAATTAAATATCGGATGGTCTTTTTTTAATAATGACAACAGTGGCATGTCTGTGTTCAATAGCGTTCAAGTGTTGTGTATGTACACATAAAAAGAAACACTGATGCATGTACAAAACTCATCAGTAATAAACTTCCAATTATATTACTTCCAGTGCATGAGAATGCTCATTTCTTTTGGATTTATATTTTTTAGATCGGGTTCAACAAATGTATACGAATTACTTTGGAGGAATTTACATTTGGAATGATGTGTTTATTCAGAATATATGTAAACGTTAATGCTGTGAGCATCAGTTTTTGATCAGTGTAATGCTGTAGACTGAATGGTTCCAGGCACCAGCAAGTAATATTGTTCCGTTGTTAATTGCATTGCATGGTTCTATCATTCCATGTAATGTTATTGTGGAATGAATTCAAAATTTTCTTTATTTCTAATGCATGTATTGCAGTTATCCAACATAGAGAAAAATTCTTAGTCTCTGTCAAGTATTTGCTGTGCTGATTGTATGTGACAAGTTAAAACTTTGCACTGGTCTGTATCTTGAACTGGGATCACTGTCCTCCATGAACAGTATGTTACTAATTGAGCTGTGTATACATGCCTCATGAACAAACACAATTAATCAGCCTGTCCTAGGCTTCTCCCTTTTCCCTTTAAGCTCAAAAGAGGCACTTCTGCAGTGCTGTGGGGATTGCACCACCTAGAGAAAGGATATAGCTGGGAATACTGCCTTTGAAAAACAGGGAATAGAGTCAGAGTTGTGGTTCTACAGACAGTTTTAAGTTTTAACATATAATTAATTCTATTAATGCTTCTGTTGTATATTAATTGTGCACAGAATTTCAGTAATGTTTTTTTCTTGGTTTGGAATGTCATCATTTGTGATGCAAACCTTAATGCCTCATTTGAATGACCTATGGTAGAAAACATTGTCACCTGCTTCACAATCAGTATATGATGTGATGTGTGATGTGCATCAAATCTAAAACTTTTGAACCCATAGATGGAAAACAGCACTGTAGCTTTACATGTAATCATTGAGGCTGTGTAATCTGCAAAACTGTTTCTGTAGTTCAAGAGACTAAATTGTAATTTCACTAGTGCACTTCGTTGGTGATAACTTGATGTGAATACTAATAGGAAGCTTTTTGTCACTGATGTTGGAGCCGTAAGAGAACGGGGTGTATGCCAAAGTCTTATATTAAATACCATAGTGTGGAGGGTAGTATGTGAATATGCTTATTCCATTGAATATAGTCATTGAGATTTGTGCTTTTTGATTTCACACACTGTCACGTGCCAACATAGGTTTCTGTACCCCTTAAATTTGAGTTTTCATACCAAATTGTACATCCCAGTAACTACTTGTAATAATCACTTTCTATAGTCAAACATTGGAAAATCCAGGATGGAATGTAATAATACCAGAGAAGGAAAGTTGCTACTCACCATATAGCGGAGATACTGAGTCGCAATAGGCACAACAAAAAGATGCACACAATTAAAGTTTAGGACATTAAGGCCTTTTGGATTTAGTGGCCAAAAGCTTCAATTGTGTGAATCTTTTTGTTGTGCCTATCGCAACTCAGCATCTCCGCTATATGGTGAGTAGCAACTTTCCTTCCCTGGTATTGTCACATTCTATAGTCATAAACTTGCATAATGCATAGCTACATTAGTATCTAGTAGTTAAGTGTAATCAAGAAAGTGGAACATATTTCCTGAACAGGACATCTGATGCATTATTGAACAACATATTTCTACCATATAGTTGTTTCTAAATCAGCTAATCAAAAATCTTCTTAAACCAAAAACACACATTTTTTAATATAAGTCCTGGTGTAATGTAAATGTTTTAAGGAGCAAATTGTTGAAAAGTAGAAGCTCTGAGTTATCAAAAGTCACATAAAAAAAGAACAACTACTTTACTTGTTCTTTTCCAGGGCTATAGAGGATGGTCGGATGGACACACACACACACACACACACACACACACACACACACACACACCTCTGTATGACTACATTGTCTAGGCTGATTACATTGCCTGACAAACCTCTTCCACCATAACAAAACAATTTATTGAGAACACAGTTCACCATAACTAGGGCCACTACTGTTACGAACATATATAAATGACTTTATGAATAACCCGTGTAGACCTGTGAGGTTGGTCTCAGGTGACACATTTGTGTACATTAAGGTGATATGGTTAAAAACTTCTTACAATATGCAGAGTCTTGCGGATGATCAGTGCTTGGTACAAAGATTGCCAGCTGACCTTCATCATAAGTGGATGTGATGTAGTGTGCAATACCAGGCAGAAGGGACCAAATTTCATTTGACTACACAGCTGCTAAACCCCCCCCCCCCCCCCCCCCCCCCCCCCATGAACCATGGACCTTGCCGTTGGTGGGGAGGCTTGCGTGCCTCAGCGATGCAGATAGCTGTATCGTAGGTGCAACCACAACGGAGGGGTATCTGTTGAGAGGCCAGACAAATGTGGTTCCTGAAGAGGGGCAACAGCCTTTTCAGTAGTTGCAGGGGCAACAGTCTGGATGATTGACTAATCTGGCCTTGTAACACTAACCAAAATGGCCTTGCTGTGCTGGTATTGCAAGCGGCTGAAAGCAAGGGGAAGCTACAGCTGTAATTTTTCCCGAGGGCATAAAGCTTTACTGTATGGTTAAGTGATGATAGTGTCCTCTTGGGTAAAATATTCCGGAGGTAAAATAGTCCCCCATTTGGATCTCTGGGTGGGGACTACTCAGGAGGATGTTGTTATCAGGAGAAAGAAAATTGGCGTAATTGGCGTTCTATGGGTTGGAGCGTGGAATGTCAGATCCCTTAATCGGGCAGGTAGGTTAGAAAATTTAAAAAGGGAAATGGATAGGTTAAAGTTAGATATAGTGGGAATTAATGAAGTTCGGTGGCAAGAGAAACAAGACTTCTGGTCAGGTGAATACAGGGTTATAAATACAAAATCAAATAATGGTAATGCAGGAGTAGATTTAATAATGAATAAAAAAGCCCACATCTACCACAGTAGTACAAGTTTATATGCCAACTATCTCTGCAGATAATGAAGAGATTGATGAAATGTATGATGAGATAAAAGAAATTATTCAGATAGTGAAGGGAGACGAAAATTTAATAGTCGTGGGTGACTGGAATTCGATAGTTGGAAAAGGAAGAGAAGGAAACGTAATAGGTGAATATGGAATGGGTGTAAGGAATGAAAGAGGAAGCTGCCTGGTAGAATTTTGCACAGAGCATAATTTAATCATGGCTAACACTTGGTTTAAGAATCATGAAAGAAGGTTGTATACATGGAAGAGGCCTGGAGATACTGGAATCTTTCAGGTAGATTATATAATGGTAAGACAGAGATTTAGGAACCAGGTTTGAATTTGTAAGACATTTCCAGGGGCAGATGTGGATTCTGACCACTATCTGTTGGTTATGAACTGTAGATTACAACTGAAAAAACTGCAAAAAGGTGGGAATTTAAGGAGATGGGACCTGGATAAACTGACAGAACCATAGGTTGTAGAGTGTTTCAGGGAGAGCATCAGGGAACAATTGACAAGAATGGGGGAAAGAAATACAGTAGAAGAAGAATGGGTAGCTTTGAGAGATGAAATAGTGCAGGTAGCAGAGGATCAAGTAGGTAAAAAGACGAGGGCTAATAGAAATCCTTGGGTAACAGAAGAGATATTGAATTTAATAGATCAAAGGAGAGAATACAAAAATGCAGTAAATGAATTAGGCAAAAAGGAATACAAACATCTCAAAAATGGGATCGACAGGAAGAGCAAAATGGCTAAGCAGTAATGGCTACAGGACAAATGTAAGGATGTAGAGGCGTATATCACTAGGGGCAAGACAGATACTGCCTACAGGAAAATTAAAGAGACCTTTGGAGAAAAGAGAACCACTTGCATGAATATCAAGAGCTCAGATGGAAACCCAGTTCTAAGCAAAGAAGGGAAAGCAGAAAGGTGGAAGGAGTATATAGAGGGTCTATAGAAGGGCGATGTTCTTGAGGACACATTATGGAAATGGAAGAGGATGTAGATGAAGATGAAATGGGAGATATGATACTCCGTGAAGAGTTTGACAGAGCACTGAAAGACCTAAGTCAAAACAAGGCCCTGGGAGGAGACAACATTCCATTATAACTAGTGATAGCCTTGGGAGAGCCAGACCTGACAAAACTCTACCATCTGGTGAGCAAGATGTATGAGACAGGCAAAATACCCTCAGACTTCAAGAAGAATAAAATAATTCCAATCCCAAAGCAAGCAGGTGTTGACAGATGTAGAAATTACCGAACTATCATTTTAAATAAGTCACGGCTGCAAAATACTAATACGAATTCTTTACATACGAATGGAAAAACTGGTAGGAGCCGACTTTAGGGAAGATCAGTTTGGATTCCATAGAAATGTTGGAACACATGAGGCAATACTGACGCTACGACTTACCTTAGAAAATAGGAAAATAGTTTAAGGAAAGGCAAACCTACGTTTTTAGCATTTGTAGACTTAGAGAAAGCTTTTTACAATGTTGACTGGTATACTGTCTTCCAAATTCTGAAGGTGGCAGCGGTAAATTACAGGGAACGAAAGGCTATTTACAATTTGTACAGAAATCAGATGGCAGTTATGAGAGTCGAGGGGCATGAAAGGGAAGCAGTGGTTGGGAAGGGAGTGAGACAGGGTTGTAGCATCTCCCCGATGTTATTCAATCTGTATATTGAGCAAGCAGTGAAGGAAACAAAAGAAAAATTTGGAGTAGGAATTAAAATCCACGGAGAAGAAATAAAAGCTTTGAGGTTTACTAATGACATTGTAATTCTGTCAGAGACAGCAAAGGACCTGGAAGAGCAGCTGAACGGTATGGACAGTGTCTTGAGAGGAGGATATAAGATGAACATCAACAAGAGCAAAAAGAGGATAATGGAATGTAGTCGAATTAAATCAGGTGATGCTGAGGGAATTAGATTACGAAATGAGACACTTAAAGTAGTTTAGGCGTTTTGCTATTTGGGGAGCAAAATAACTGATGGTCGAAGTAGAGAGAATATAAACTGTAGACTGGCAATGGCAAGGAAAGCATTTCTGAAGAAGAGAAATTTGTTAATATTGAGTATAGATTTAAGTGTCAGGAAGTCGTTCCCGAAAGTATTTGTATGGAGTGTAGCCACATATGTATGGAAGTGAAACATGGGCAATCAACAGTTTAGACAAGAAGAGAATAGAATCTATCAAAATGTGGTGCTACAGAAGAATGCTGAAGATTAGATGGGTAGATCACATAACTAATGAGGAGGTACTGAATAGAACTGGGGAGAAGAGAAATTTGTAACACAGCTTCACTAGAAGAAGGGATCAGTTGGTAGGACATATTCTGAAGCATCAAGGGATCACCAATTTAGTATTGGAGGGCAGCTTGGAGGGTAAAAATCGTAGAGGGAGATCAAGAGATGAATACACTACACTAAACAGATTCAGAAGGATGTAGGTTGCCGTAGGTACTTGGAGATGAAGAAGCTTGCACAGGATAGAGTAGCATGGAGAGCTGCATCAAACCAGTCTCTGGACTGAAGACCACAACAACAACAATAACAACAACAACACAGCTGCTGATCAGTCACTAGAATTCATCACAGCCTCCAAGCATCTAGGAGTTTGTGTTTGATGTGATGTGACAAAGAAGAAACATAGAAATCTAATTGTGGGGAAGGCAAATGTCAGTCTCATTCTTATAAGAATAATCTTATAGAAATTAAGTTTGCACACAAAAGAGGTTGGTTGCAGAACCTTTGCTGCACGACTTCTTGAATATTTCTCATTGGTGAGGACCATTACCAATTTGGTTTAATGAAATGGATAGAACAAACTTTCTTTCTGTGCGTCATCTGTGAATGGAATAGGAACAAGATAGAATGATACTTGTGCATTTGTACCCTCTGCGATACACTGTATGGTGGCTTACAAAGGACAGATATGTGTTTGCTCATTCACATAGTGATATTGCAATAAGGCCTAATGGTAACTGTTTTAATGTTCCAGTTTCTTTCAACTGCTTTTCACATATTAAGCTTAACGTAACCCACCTGTCTGATCACGTAAGTGTTGGAGGTGCTGGACTTACATGTATGTGATTCTTCTGTATTGGAAATCACTTACTGCTGGTGCACTGTCTTTGCCTAATTTTAGTTTGTGATCATTTATGTTATTCTTTCCATGAGTTCAGTTCTCGTAAATGTTGTTATTTCTTTTCCTTACATTTGCACAGTTGAAGGAAATTTGCTTATGGTGAAATTTATGTTTCATAGCTATCATGAGTTTGAAAAGGTTGTAGTTAATCAGCCACCGATAAACACTGTAAAACTAGTGTGTGTATGTTAAGGATGATTTTTGTAGTTCAGTAGTGAGAGTAGTATGTTCTTGTGGAAATTTAATATAAAATATGTATGCCAAGTTCGATACATTCGGACTGTGTGTTAGATAGACCATTTACTGACCCTAGAAAGTGTATTAAATGGTAGACAGTGTGCCCTATCAGGAAATTTTTCCAACTTCCTTTGTCATTGTTAGACACATTATCGATTGTTGAATGAACGAACATTGTATTTTGAGGCAGAAATCAATAGATGTTTTTTCTTGTTGTTCCATTCTTAGTGCCAATTGTGGGAATACCAAAATTAAAAACACTAACAGGAAAAATTCAACAACATAACACGTATTTGTGCGTGCCTCACATTTCATATAGTAAGGTTATTCAGTTCTGAGTACCAATCACTTCTCATTATTCATTGAAGACATAAAAACAGCACAACAGTCTCAAAATTTCACAGCATCATATAACATAATTTCATCATAGCAAATACACCACAATTGTGCAACCCATGGGCACATAATCAGACTATATCTGACACTCTTCTTGCCATAATCAAGTCTGTAATTCCAGTGTATCAGAAAAACCATTGAGAAACATCGTTATAGACAAATTATCAACAAAATTACTTTTCAGTTAATGATAAAGATGTTTAGTTTAGAAAAATATACAACATGAGTAGGAACGAAAGAGACTGAAAATGACAGAGAGGCAACACAACGACAAAAGTAAGGCAGACTGAATAATTGTCTATTATGTTTTGTATTGTGAAAATAAATGGGTATGGTGGAGGATAGACTGGAACACTGTAGTCAGGAAATCAGTTGAAACTGGACTGTGTGAAACAACTTCAGTAGATATGTACATACAGCTTGCAAAATGCTGAGTAGGTACCTGAGGAAAAAGTTCCAGTTTTATGTCTTTCAGACATTACCATCATCTGATATCATGGAACATCATGTTACACATAGATACAAAAGTTACATATTGTAGTAATCAAAAGCAGATCTGCATTGATAATTACTACTACAAAGTGCAACTTTTGTATCTGTGCACCATAATGTTTCAGGATATCTGATGATGGCAGTGTCCAAAACACATAATGCTGGAATAATAAAGTCAGCTTGCACATAGTCAATTACTTTTTCCTCAACAACCTATTCAGCATTTTGCAGACTGCACATATTGTTCAGCATAGTCGCATACCTCCCTCGTAATTTCATGTCGCAGCTATGTGATTTCAGTAGAAGCACTGGCTATGCACTTAGCAGTGCTTGGAAGCATGCACTTAATAAAGAAGGAGCAAATCGGAAACTATGAGATGTCTTTCTATCAAATGCCAGGGACGGTAGCAAGCAATACTGGATAGGGAGCGCAAACAAAATCTTTGGCCTTAGAGGTCACCATCTCAGTATGTGCCATTTCCCTGTTCTGACCAAGACATAATCCAGCCAGCCAGATGCCATCTGCTGGATATGAAAGTGGTACCAAACCCACTTTCATGACAGTTAGACTTTGCCCCCATCTTTGCAGCAGTGACTGTCATTGAAAGCTTGGGATTTTATCAGAATTTGACACATCAAATTAACCAAGAACATTTTATGCAAATACCTCATTGCATGCAAAATACAGCTCAGTAACAGAACATACAAAAAAATTTGTACATCAATCTTCTTTCCAGATGTGTGTATGTATGCTTTATTCTGAAAAGAAAATCAGCATTTGTGTAGTGTACAAAACCAAACAAGAACTTCCTTGCATTTAGAACAACTGCAGAATGATCCAAAAAATATGTTGACTAATAGTAACACAACGCTAATAGTAAGTACAAGAAGGCTAAGTAATGTCCCATAACCCCTCTATGTATTCTTCACCTCTCTGTATTCTTCACCTCTCTGATAGGAACAGTTTCATTGGTTTATTTATAGATCTAGTAACTTTTAAAAATCCCATTCGGGTTTATTTTTTTCACTTTGAGCCCTGTTTTATTCATAATTGTCATCTGCATTTTTTCCTTCCTCTCTGTCTCACATAACCCCATTCCTTCATTCATTCATCCATCCAGTCACTCATGTGCTTACTCACTCACACAGTCTTTAGCCATACTGATGTACTTGGACCATTAAGTCTACAATCGTAATACTTTACCTCTTTTATAATGATTGTGTCATAAGTGTTGCCTTTCATAATAATTAAATAATCTTATTGCATTTCATACTCCAAAGTTTAATTACATTTTGTTTCAGATAATTAGTTGTGTAACTACTTAAAATGGTGTTTATTAGCCTAAGTATGGCCTCTTCATTAGTGCAAAATTCAAAATGTGCAGTAGAAGTAAAACTGTTATGCATCATGCAAATTTATAAATTATGCAAGGTAAAAGCCTCACATGTAAAGCCATATTTTTTTATTATAGTGCTGTGCTAAGGTGAAATGAAAATGATTTAGTGGGAGAGGCTAGAATTCAGTCGTTTTCCGACTGTTAGCATGTATTGTTTTTTCCATAAATGCATAAACATTCTGCAGAAGACTTGGGTTTGTTTGCTTTGGAGAGTCAGGTGCCTATTTAAACTCATTCCTATTGTTTGAGTTTTACATGGAAAACTTGATCTCATTGCTGCAACATGTTGTTCATACTTTTTCCAAGATGAAATGTTAACCAAATTCTGAGTGCTCTGCAATTCTCCTCAGATATTTACTGCTCTCCTGTACACTTACTTTACTTAATATTTCGTGTTGTTACACATGAACATGCTATTTTCAAAGGTGCAAAAGCCATATCCATAATCAGAGCAGTCACTGTGTGCAGCAGAAGCCTATCTCAACATAACATGCTAAAGCTAATTCACGGCATGTGAGAAATGCAATATGTTAAATATTAATTATTTTAAATGTTATCTGTAGCTGGTAAAATTGCATTCATTTTTCAATATCATTTGGTAGTTTTATATATACTGAATGTTGAGGGTCTGTGACTGATAGTACCAAAGCAAGATAATATAATACGTGGCAGTTTTGTTAAATAAGAGGAGAAATTGTACAACTCAGCACCATCAGATAGAAAATAAACCATGAGTGAAAATGCTTTTTTGATGTCCTAATCATTAAGTGTATAATTGATTATTCATCTTTTTCTTGTGCCTTTGTCTCACATCAGCACAGGATCAACATGGTTATTAACAGATTTGGCATTGTTAATTTTAAGAAGTGGGCGGATGCTCCTCATGTGCCCAACCCATTATTTCCTGGGATGGAATGCGCATACTCCAGCTGTCTGCATGTAGTGTTATTTTGTGAAAGTGAGAAAATATTTTCTAAATGTCAGTGAATTGTGTACCTGATGTGAGACTTTTATATCAGCCCTGTATTTACCTAGTGGGTTGTGGGGAAGTGCTGGCTGGCACACCAGGCCTTATCATTAATCCAGCGGTGCACCTCCCATCCCAGAAGCGAATATGCTCATTGGGCCACTTTTGTTTGATTGACTGTTTGAAAATAATAAATTTCCGAAAAGAACCACATACTGTTGTTAATTCAGTACCCATCACTGACTGCACACTATGTCCTTTCCAGCTTGTCAGGAAAATATGTCTTCTCCAACTTTGTATAATAGCAATGTACGTTACTGTCTTTGAGTGGAAAATTTATTCTCTTGAGCAATTTAGCAAGTTTGATAAGTTTTTACCAAGGAAGCAATAGTGACCAAAGTTTAGTGCAAGCAGGTGATTGAAAAGTCGTTTAAGATCGAATTCACTTATATTGCATAATATGTAACTTCATGTTGAGGGAGAAACACACAATGCCAAATTCTGGATTGTCAAAACAGAGTTTTCATCACTTATAAAACAGTTCATGTCCATTAATTTAAGAGCTATGTGATCTCATTTGTGTAATCAGGAATTCATTAATTGAATGCAATCATAAGCCAGTACAGAGTAGATAAATATTGGTTAAGGCTGATCCAGCATTCTTCTAGCATTATTGGACCCATTGTAATCACATTATAACAGCTTAAGACGCGAGAATTTAATTTTTTTGAATCAGTCCATCATCATCAAAAAATAACTAACAACATTTCTTGGCTTTCAACTTGAGCATGAAACACACAGTGATCTAAATAATTAGGCCTGAAATGATAAAAACTTGATAAACAATAATTTTTGATTCAAACATTGAGGAAAGTGCTTCACTCCGTAAAGGGTTTTCCTTAATCTACAGACTAAATTTTCATTATCGTTGTTGAAATATTCAGGCTGTTTCATGAGAATATTTTTTAAATATTTTTTTCGTAAATTACCATTAAGAAAGGAAGTTTTTACGTCCAGTTGCTGCATATCCATATCGTGCACTCTGGCTAAAGCCAAATGAATATGAATTAATTTGTACCTAACAACAGGTGCAAAAATTTTTCTGTAGTCAAATCTAGGTTTCTGGGAATATTCTTTCGCATGTAAACTAGCTTTATACCTTGTTATGCTACCATCTGCCTACATTTAATTTTGTAGACCCACTTCCAACCGATAACCAGGTGATCTGGAGGTAGCTCCAATATATCTCAGGTATCTGTAGGGCCAATAAGATGATTTCATCTTTCATTGCTTCGTACTGCTTCTCCCCCAACAGCCTTAATCAAAGAGGATGGAGGAGCAGACAGAAGTTCAGGACACTCTCTTGCCCTTGGGGTGGGAAACAGCTCCTAAAGGCAGAAGAATCAACAATGATCAATGGTATGAGAATGCAGAAGGCAACGAAACCACTGCATTAAAGACACATAATGTGTATGCACAGGACGTGTGGCATGTAATTGAAAAACTGTCATGATGATCTCTCCATTGGCAAAAGATTCCAGAATAGTCCCGCATTCAGATCTCCGGGAGGGGACTACCAAAGAGAGGTGACAATGAGAATATATATTGAATAGCCAATGAAAGGATAATGTTCTACTAGCTGGGGTGTGGAATGTCAGAAGTTTGAATGTGTTAGCAAAGCTAAAAAATCTGAAAAGTGAAATGCTAAGTCTCAATCTGGTATTGTGGAGATAAGTGGAGTGAAATTGATATAAGACAAGTGTTTCTGGTCAGATGAGTGTAGGGTAATGTCAACAGCAGCAGAAAATGGTATAATGGGAATAGGATTCGCTATGATTAGGAAGGTAGAGCAAGAGTGAGTTACTGTGAACAGTTCAGTGATAGGGTTGTTCTCATAAGAATCAACAGGAAACCAACACCAACAACAGTAGTTCAGGCATACATGTAGACATTGTCTGCAGAAGATGAAGAGATACATGAGGATATTGAACAGGTAATTCAGTATGTGAGGGTAGATGAAAATCTAATAGCTATGATGGAGTGAAATGCGATTATAGGAACAGGAGAACAAGAGGTGGTTACAGGACAGTATGGGCTTGATACTAGGAATGAGAGAGTAAGAAGGCTAATTGAGTTCAACAATAAATTTCAGCTAGTAATAGTAAATACTGTGTTCAAGAATTGCAAGAGGATGAGGTATACTTGGAAAAGGCCAAGAAATCTGGGAAAATTTCAGTTACATTGCATTATGGTCAGGCAGAGATTGCGAAATCAGATACTGGATTGTAAGGCATACCCAGGAGCAGATACAGACTCAGACCTCAATTTAGTAGTGATGAAGAGTAGGCTGAAGTTTAAGAGGTTAGTCAGTAATAATGAAAGTGTAAAGAAGTGGGATATGGAAGTACTAAGGAATGAAGAGAGATACACTTTAAGTTCATCAAGGCTATAGATACTGCGATAAGGAATAGCTTGACAGACAGTCCAGTTTAAGAGGAATGGACAGCTTTAAAAAATATCAATTACAGAAGTTTGAAAGAAAAACATAGGTACAAGGAGGTAATTCCAAAGAAGCTGTGGGTAACAGATGACATACTTCATTATATCGATGAAAGAAGGAAGTACAAAAGAGGTTCAGTGAAATTCAGGACTACAGAAATACAAGTCACTTAGGAATGAAATAAACAGGAAGTGCAGGGAAGCTGAGGCATAATGGCTGTATGAAAAATGTGAAGAAACTGAAAAAGAAATGATTATTGGGAGGACTGATGCAGCATATAGAAAATTCAAAACAATCTTCGGTGAAATTAAAAGCAAGGACGCAGTGAAAATTCTACTGTTAATTGCAGAGGACAGAGATGTTAGGTGGGAAGAATAAATTTAAGGTCTCTGTGAGGGAGAAGACTTGGCTGATGGTGTGATAGAAGAAAAGAGAGGACTGGATGTAAAAGAGATAATGGATCCAGAATTTAAAAGAAGGGGAAGTGGCAACAAAATAGCTGTTCCCTTTGGTGTGTAGAATATGTGAGTCTGATGAATCCAGTGTGAAAGAATATCAATAGGATTTGGTGAAGAAGAAGTGGGATATTGCTGTTCTCAGTGAAAATGTTGAAGAATTATAGGATCTGCTGAATTGAATGACCAGTCTAATGAGTACAGAATATGAATTGGGAGTAAATTAAAAAAAAAAATACTGAGAAATAGCAGAAATGAGAGCTGTAGAAACTTGACACCAGGACTGGTGACCACAAAGTAGATGAAATTATGGGATTCTGCTACCTAGTAAAACATAACCAGGTCCAGAAGCCCAGCTCCAACATCAAATCTAACATAACTTCTCATACCAGCTCCAGTCACCAAATCTAACTTAGCAATGCCATCAAATCAGGTTTAACATAGTACAGCTGATCATACCATGTTTTACATTTTTGGAGGTGATAACTTCGCTGCAAAACGTCTTGGGGTCACTACCAGACGTACAGCCGTTAACATATTGACAAAACTTCTTTATTACACCCATATATACAACAGCTGACTGTCACAACTTCCCAAAAACCGGAACACACTAGATAGTACTCCAACTGCACTCTGCCATCCAAGGCCTTGGACAAGGTGAATTTATACATCTTTTAACAATTACGTTCTTTGACTTTATTATATTATTCCATGTTTGATGTTACAGATGCAGTAAGTTAATTGAGCAAAAACTGTCATTACAGAGATTTGGTAGAAATTAAAACAAGTACAATGATAATGCATTTTCTGAACTTAACGATCTTTTACAAGTGCAATTTTGAAACATACATACAGTTAACAATTAAGTTCTTATTATTCAGTCCAGAACATTCTCGAATATCTTTACATAATTTAATTAATTATATGATTATATGAAACAATTTTGAGCTGGTGATACTTCTATATTATCAAAATTACAATTCAAATGTTTAAAATTACTTTTTACAACATTTGAAGACTAAAATGAGGAATACTTACATACATCACAAACTCTTTAAATTGTGTTACAAAAATTAATGACTCATTCTTCTAACATTATTTATGATACAAATTGTCTTTCTGAGTCAGGTTATGTCTCCAATTTAAACGAATACTTTCTAGTTTTCGTAATATGTGGACATTGCACTGAATTTCTCTATAGAATGTTCCAGAAACATTAATTATAAGTTTAATTACAGATTTTTAGTTGGTGATTTCTGTAAGAATATGCTGTCCTGACTTTCAAAGTAACATTAATGTTAAGCTTTTCCAAAATTAATGGTTTACACAGTTAATTTGCATTATGGTAAACAATGAATTTTACTAATTGAATTATAGTTACAAAACTGAATGAAAAAGGTTACTACCTTTTATACACTATTAACCCTGATTCAAGAACTTGTTCTTTCTCTTCAGAACATCCCAAAATTCATATCAAAATGATAATGACTTATCCTAACTGTACATTACTTTACCTGATTAAGAAGATACATTAATTGGTCTGTGACACAGTTTAACAATTTCGTTACAACTATTTCACAGTGTTGCACTAAGTGACCATATTCACTAATTGTCCTTATACACTAACCACATCTGTTTTAGCGTGTATCGCATACTAAGAACTTGCTGTATCAGGTACTCCACACGACTCAATACAGCCAGTTTCATTACGATAGGAACCAAAATAACCCATGATGAACGGAAGGAGGAGGACATCGAAAGCAGACTAACACTGGCAAAAAGGACATTCCTGTCCAAGAGAAGTCTACTAGTAATCAAACATAGGCCTTAATTTGATGAAGGAATTTCTGAGAATCTATGTTTGGAGCACAACATTTCATGATAGTGAAACATAGGCTGTGGAAAAGCTGAAACAGAAGAGAATTGAAGCTTTTGAGATGTGGTGCTACAGAAGGGTGTTGAAAGTTGGCTAGGGCTGATAAAGTAAATGAATAATGACGTTCTTTGTAGATTTGTTGAGGAAAGGAATATATGGAAAGCACTGACCAGAAGAAAGGACAAGATGTTAGGACATTTGTTAAGACATCATGGACTAACTTCCGTGGTACTAGAGGAAGCTGTAGAGGAAGACAGAGATTGGAATACATCCATCAAATAATTGAGGACATAGGTTGAAAGTGCTACTCAGATGGAAAGGTTGGCACAGGAGAGGAATTTGCGGCGGACCACATCAAACCGGTCAAAAACTTCTCAGAGTCTCTAGATGCCATCACATCCTTGAAAGTTGTGGTTCATCACTAACTGCTGCGGAAGGCACATAATTTAGGAAACAAACTGGAGGGCGAAGCTCACAACGATTTCTAAGACTCTTGCACAACCTTATCTCCATTTTCAACTGGTTATTGAGTTTCATCTCCTTTTGTATATTTTTGGAAGTTGTAGTCATTCGTCTAATTGTTGGTCCTGAGTTCTATATGATACCCTGTGATATTTTTTCTGAAGACCACATGTCATGAAACAGTTTTTCTTCATAATATGATCATACAGCATATAATCATTACATATTGTTTGAAATTTGGATCGAAACTGAAAGTATGATGAAGCATTCAGGTCCAAACCTCCTCATATACATGAATGACATTTTCTTCCCAAAGCATTTCTCATAAGGCATCTTATCAGAATTAGGCTCACATGTACAGCAATTAGTGTATAGACTGCCATCTTGACAGCTTCTGCCCGAAGTGTCTCTGGATGGCCAGAATCGAAATGCATTGCGTGAACACTTTCTACTACAGATCTGACTGCACATTCAGTGTTACCATTCTGCTCTAGTGTATATGCTGAACTCGTTTCATGGATGCTACCAGTCTTCCTGAAATGATTATGAAACCGATCATTAACAAATACTGTCCCATTGTCTGTCCAAATAACTTTAAGCCTGTTTCCCATTTGTTATTCCATTGGCTGTTGAAACTCTAAGAACACAGAAGCAACATCACTTTTGTTCCTGGTGAAATATACAAATCTTAATAAAGTCTAGCTATCTTTAAAAATAATAAAATAGTCCACTCCACTTAATGTTTTGCATGGTATCTTTTTCCATACATCGGCATGAACATATTCTTTTGGAGCAAAGGCATGGGTCTGCAGACTTGATCTAAATCCCTTCTTACGCAGTGTACCAAACTGATGTGTTCCACTAAAGAATTTGCATAAGGTATTTAAAGTTCCTGTCTAGATAGAAGATGCTTCTGCTGTCTGTAGTGAAGGTATTAATCAGTCATGTTAAATGTACTGATAAACAATGCACGGGAACCTCATACACTGCAAGATATGTTGTACGAGGTGCATTCAAGTTCTAAGGCCTCCGATTTCTTTTCTAATTAACTACTCACCCGAAATCGATGAAACTGGCGTTACTTCTCGACGTAATCGCCCTGCAGACGTACACATTTTTCACAACGCTGACGCCATGATTCCATGGCAGTGCCGAAGGCTTCTTTAGGAGTCTGTTTTGACCACTGGAAAATCGCTGAGGCAATAGCAGCACGGCTGGTGAATGTGCGGCCACGGAGAGTGTCTTTCATTGTTGGAAAAAATCAAAAGTCACTAGGAGCCAGGTCAGGTGAGTAGGGAGCATGAGGAATCACTTCAAAGTTGTTATCACGAAGAAACTGTTGTGTAACATTAGCTCGATGTGCGAGTGGGTTGTCTTGGTGAAACAGCACGCGCGCAGCCCTTCCCGGACGTTTTTGTTGCAGTGCAGGAAGGAATTTGTTCTTCAAAACATTTTCGTAGGATGCACCTGTTACTGTAGTGCCCTTTGGAACGCAATGGGTAAGGATTACGCCCTCGCTGTCCCAGAACATGGCCACCATTATTTTTTCAGCACTGGCGGTTACCCGAAATTTTTTTGGTGGCGGTGAATCTGTGTGCTTCCATTGAGCTGACTGGCGCTTTGTTTCTGGATTGAAAAATGGCATCCACATCTCATCCATTGTCACAACCGGCGAAAAGAAAGTCCCATTCATGCTGTCATTGCGCGTCAACATTGCTTGGCAACGTGCCACACGGGCAGCCATGTGGTCGTCTGTCAGCATTCGTGGCACCCACCTGGATGACACTTTTCGCATTTTCAGGTCGTCATGCAGGATTGTGTGCACAGAACCCACAGAAATGCCAACTCTGGAGGCAATCTGTTGAACAGTCATTCGGCGATCCCCTAAAACAATTCTCTCCACTTTCTCAATCATGTCGTCAGATCGGCTTGTGCGAGCCCGAGGTTGTTTTGGTTTGTTGTCACACGATGTTCTGCCTTCATTAAACTGTCGCACCCACGAACACACTTTCGACACATCCATAACTCCATCACTACATGTTTCCTTCAACTGTCGATGAATTTCAATTGGTTTCACACCACGCAAATTCAGAAAACGAATGATTGCACGCTGTTCAAGTAAGGAAAACGTCGCCATTTTAAGTATTTAAAACAGTTCTCATTCTCGCCGCTGGCGGTAAAATTCCATCTGCCGTATGGTGCTGCCATCTTTGGGACGTATTGACAATGAAAGCTGCCCCATTTTAAAACAATGCGCATGTTTCTATCTCTTTCCAGTCTGGAGAAAAAAAATCGGAGGCCTTAGAACTTGAATGCACCTCGTATGTACTTAGTTTGAAAAATAATTTCTCTTCAGAGGGAAAGCAGTCAGTAATGATTAAAAAGTCACATTTAACAACAATAAGATTTAGTTATTTAGTGAGAGGCCAGTGACAGTTCACATAAAGGCTGAAAATCAGTGTTACAAACAGTTTTGTAGGGATAGCACTGAACAAGCAAGTCGTGCATCATCTTACTTAGCTCTATTATGGCAAAAGAGGTTCAGACGTGTAAAATTTATGGAGCCCAAAACCCGTTGGACAGACTGCCCTCAAATTATAACAGCTTTTGATGCATGAAGTTTATTTTTTGAATTAAAGGGCACTTAAACACAAGATGCAGAACACTTGCAGTTAACAATGGTGACAGGACAAAAGATGTGCAATGGAATAAGAGACTGTGTGTCAGCCAAGAACGCCAAAGATACATCAAATACACTAAAGAATTAACAACAATGTGAGAAGGATAGATTGCTACGCACAACATGGAGGAGACCCTGATTGGGAAGCAGGAACATAAAAAAAGTGCTAGATGCTGGACTAAATCCTTTGTCTGACATAGACAAACCAAACATGCACTCGTTCACACATGAATAACTCGCACCCATAAATGGTTGCTGTCATTCCTGGGAACCTGGAGATGACAGTGAAATTTGTCTGGGAGCTATGCATCATGGAATGAGGGTGTGTTTTGTCCACATCTGGTGAAGGACTTAGTCCGATAGCTAATAGCATCTAGCTGTCTTTTTTTCTATTTGCCTATCTTCCACTCAACACCAACTCTATTTGGTGTGTAGCATTTTTCCCATTTCATATTGTTCTTATTCCATCCCAAGTTTTCCATTGTCTGATTTTGCACTAAAGCATTATATTAATGCACACAAATATTCAGAGATAATCAATATAAGAAGCTACACCATGCAGCAGAAATAACATATAGGTCTATTTTTGATCATGGAACAATAATTAATATTATCAGATTCATTCTCATTATTGTGTACATGAATATAAAAAAAAAGTAAATCTGTTCACAAACACAAAATACCACTTCAAAAAGATTTTCTGGGAGCAACACAAATATTTTTAGAATTTGTGGTGGTATAATTGGAATAGGGAAACCCATCATGCATGCAACATAATTTATTCCATAATAAATTGCCTTTTTGAAATGAAGTTAAAAGTGGTGTACCAGTCGTCTTTTCTTGAATATAATTATTTATTTCACAATGTATTTGCTATGAAAAATAAAAAGTTATATTTAGTAAGCTTCTGGTTACTGTTCCGTTTCATGATGTCAGTGTAAGAAATCACCAACTATTTGTATCACGGATAAAACAGTACCTTTTTCCTGAATCAGCTTGGCAACTACATCTTGTAATGTCATTTCAGTTTCTGTGGCTGAAATTTGGGAAATTGTGGTTGCTAGTATTGTCTGTCTGTATAGTGGTATTGTCATAGCAGTGTGCTCATATATGCAGCATGGTATTTTGTCACTAGTGGTTATCCAAAACCTTAGTTTTTAATTAGAAACCATTTTTCTCATTTTGATGTGGTCTTCCACCCAAAAACTGGTTTGATGCAGTTCTCCACACTAGTCTATCCTGTGCAAGCCTCTTCATCTCTACGTAACTGCTGTAATTTATATCCATTTGAACTGTATTCATCTCTTGGTCTTCCTCTACAATTTTTGCTCCCACATATCCCTCCAGTATTAAACTGATGAGTCCTTAATGTCTCGGAACATGCCCTAGCAACTGACCCCTTCTTTCTGTCTAGTTGTGCCACAAATTACTTTTCTCCCTAACTCTATTCAGTGCTTCCTCATTAGTTACATGAGCTACCTATCTAATCCTCAACATTCTTCTGTAGCACCAGTTTCAAAACCCATTCTCTTCTCATTGATCTCCCAGGTTTCCTCAGCATGATTGAGGATTAGACTGTTCTGGATGTTCTGTTGAGTTTGAAACAACTACTTCGCAAAGCACCCAGAAGCAAACTGTTACACTCTTCTTGCCTGAACTGCTTATCTTCCACATTTCACTTCCCTACAAGGTTACACTCCAGACAAATACCTTCAGGAAAGACTTCAAATTATTTAAATATACTTTGCATGTTACCAAATTTCTTTTGTTCAGAAATATTTTATTTGCCACTGCCAGTCCGAATTTTATATCCTCTCTACTTCAGCTGTCATCAGTTGTTTTTATTCCCAAATAACAAATCTCTTTTAATACTTTCAGTGTCTCATTTACTTCCGTAATCTAATTATCTCGGCACCACCAAACTTAACTGTTCCATTACCCTTGATTTATGTTTGTTGATGTTCATCTTGTAATTTCTACTGAAAACACTTTACATTTCCTTCAGCTTCTCTTCCAAGACCTTTGCTGTCTCTGACAGAATCACAGTGTCATCCCTGAACTTTAATTCGTTCTCCAAATTTTCCTTTGGTTTCCTTTACTGCTTGCACAATGTACAGATTGTATAATATGGGGGATAGGCTACAACCTCCAGTCTCTACCATTTTCAACCCTGGTTCTCTTTCATGTCCTTAGACTCGTACAACTGAAGTCTGGTTTCTGTGCATGCTGTATACAACCTTTCACTCCCCGTATTTTATCCCTGTTACCTTCAGAAGTTCAAAGAGTGTCAGAATTGTCAAAAGCTTTCTCTCTGTCTACAAATGCTATAAACATAGGTTTGCTCTCTTTCAACCAGTCTTTTGAGAAAAGTCATAGGGCCAGTGTTGCCTCGTGTGTTCTTATGTTTCTCTGGAAATCAAACCAATCTTCCCTGACATCTGTCTGTGTTCCTATCGACCTACCAGCGCTTTCGTATGGAAAGTCACATCATCTTTGTTTTTTATATATATATATATAAAACAGAGAAGATGTGACTTACCAAACGAAAGCGCTGGCAGGTTGATAGACACACAAACATACACACAAAATTCTAGCTTTCGCAACCAACAGCTGCTTCATCAGGAAAGAGGGAAGGAGAGGGAAAGAAGAAAGGATGTGGGTTTTAAGGGAGAGGGTAAGGAGTCATTCCAATCCCGGGAGCGGAAAGACTTACCTTAGGGGGAAAAAAGGACAGGTATACACTCGCATACACACACATATCCATCCGCACATACACAGACACAAGCAGACATTTGTAAAGGCAAAGAGTTTGGGCAGAGATGTCAGTCGAGGCAGAAGTATATAGGCAAAGATGTTGTTGAATGACAGGTGAGGTATGAGTGGCGGCAACTTGAAATTAGCGGAGGTTGAGGCCTGGTGGGTAACGAGAAGAGAGGATATACTGAAGGGCAAGTTCCCATCTCTGGAGTTCTGACAGGTTGGTGTTAGTGGGAAGTATCCAGATAACCCGGGCGGTGTAACACTGTGCCAAGATGTGCTGGCCGTTCACCAAGGCATGTTTAGCCACAGGGTGATCCTCATTACCAACAAACACTGTCTGCCTATGTCCATTCATGCGAATGGACAGTTAACAAACCAGAAGTCCTGCTCATTCTGGTACCAAACTTCACGAACTCCCACTATACATAACCAACCTATCCATTTTCTTTTGTAGTCGCCATCTATAGCTCCAAATGGGGGCCTGTTTTACCTTCAGAATATTTTACCCAAGAGGATGCCATCATCATCTAAGCTTACAGAAGCAGGCTGTGTGGGCTGATGTTACTAGGCCAGGTCAGTCAATCACCCAGGCTCTTACAACAGCAACTACTGAAAAGACTGCTGTCCCTCTTCAGGAATTACTTGTTTGTCTGGCCTTTCCACAGATATCCCTCCATTGTGGTTGTATCTATGGCACACTTGTCTTTATCATTGAGGAACACAGGCCTCCCAAACTTGGTAAGGCCCTGGTTCATGGGGGAACCATTTTCCCCCCTATAACTGTACGTATTGTGCTAGGAAGCAGTGGTTGGGAAAGGAGTGAGACAGGGTTGTAGCCTTTCCCCGATGTTGTTCAATCTGTATATTGAGCATGCAGTAAAGGAAACAAAAGAAAAATTCGGAGTAGGTATTAAAATTCATGGAGAAGTAGTAAAAACTTTGAGGTTCGCCGATGACATTGTAATTCTCTCAGAGACAGCAAAGGACTTGGAAGAGCAGTTGAACGGAATGGACAGTGTCTTGAAAGGAGGATATAAGATGAACATCAACAAAAGCAAAACGAGGATAATGGAATGTAGTCAAATTAAGTCGGGTGATGCTGAGGGAATTAGATTAGGAAATGAGACACTTAAAGTAGTAAAGGAGTTTTGCTATTTAGGGACTAAAATAACTGATGATGGTCGAAGTAGAGAGGATATAAAATGTAGACTGGCAATGGCAAGGAAAGCATTTCTCAAGAAGAGAAATTTGTTAACATCGAGTATAGATGTAAGTGTCAGGAAGTCGTTTCTGAAAGTATTTGTATGGAGTGTAGCCATGTATGGAAGTGAAACATGGACGATAACTAGTTTGGACAAGAAGAGAATAGAAGCTTTCGAAATGTGGTGCTACAGAAGAATGCTGAAGATAAGGTGGGTAGATCACGTAACTAATGAGGAGGTATTGAATAGGATTGGGGAGAAGAGAAATTTGTGGCACAACTTGACTAGAAGAAGGGATCGGTTGGTAGGACATGTTTTGAGGCATCGAGGGATCACAAATTTAGCGTTGGAGGGCACCGTGGAGGGTAGAAATCGTAGAGGGAGACCGAGAGATGAATACACTAAGCAGATTCAGAAGGATGTAGGTTGCAGTAGGTACTGGGAGATGAAGAAGCTTGCACAGGATAGAGTAGCATGGAGAGCTGCATCAAACCAGTCTCAGGACTGAAGACCACAACAACAACAACAACAACAACAATTGTGCTAGTTACTTAGCCTCCTTTAAAGTGCTTGAATGATGTTCCCATAAAGGGTACTACTCTAGCCAAATAGAAGGAAGCAATAGTGAACAATCTCCATTGGGACACTGCAAAAAGCATCTCCTATTGAGATTTTTGCATATTGCCTTACATATGAAAGTCCTATATGCAGTAAGTGAAATAGGATAAAGGTACAAACTATACTGCCATAATGTGGCAGATGAGGAGATATGCACTGACTCTACAGTGACATGAGAAATGTATCAGTGATGCACTATGTTTCTTACTGGTCCATTCTGGTTGATGATTCTTACTTCTTAAAAAGTCTAATAAAGATAGTGTCAAAACATTTGAAGTTCATCATTGTTCGTACTGCCATAATCTGTGATTCTTGACCAGCTACAGCTCTCCCACAAATACTTTATCTATTTCAAAATTACAGAAAGTATTTTGCTTTTGTTTCATGAAGATAAATATTTAAAAATCCAAATAATTATATGCTTGTAAAAATTAATGGTATTTTGTGATTCACAGTATTTATGACACTATTGCATTGAGCTTGTAATATTTGCAAAGTGAACTGAGTTTTGAGTGTTTGTGCTGGTAATATTCGAAGAGTCTGGAGGACATTGCTCTGTTTGTGAGTTGTGGAACACAAGCTGTATATGCATATGAAACAGACATCCACAACACAAATGTTGATAATAGAAATTTATCAACTGTTCAAATATTCTTTCAGCTGTGCAGTGTAGTCTGAGTAGAGGTGTTTTACTGTCTGTTGCAATCAGTAGCCTCAATTTTTTTTATTCACTGAGTGCAAGTTATTTGGTTAGAGAATTTTATTTAAGCCTCACTATCACAAAATTAGAAATAGAGACTAAATAAAAATGGCATCAAAACTTATCACCTTATCCATATGATGTGCAGCCTATAAAAGCTAGACATTTAATATACCATAATAAAATATGGTTTCAAATATGATATCAAAATGAGTGTCTGTACTCTTGTAGTTGTCCAGTGTCTTCTTATCAGTAGGTTAAAATCTGACTTCAACATGCTCACTGAATTTCAGAGAAACCCATTCACATAAAAGTATTAACAACTCATCTTCCTCCACAAAATCCAATCATTCATCTTCCCTCAATAAAATGTTTGATGCTTCAGTGTACACATCAGTGTTTCATTCCATATTTCAAAATGTTATTGCTCAAAATTGTAGTGTGTTGTCTACAAAAGTAAAAGGTTGTCATCTGACATGTACTTTTAATATCTCAGGAAAATTAATTCAGGAAACTGCATACCTCATACAGTTATTGTAACAGAGGTCACATGTGACATGTTTTCCACTTCACACTTGTAGTTTTACCTCTTTTATCAATTTATCTGATTCATTTTCAGAATTTTCTGTAAAGCACTGCATATTTTTTCGGTACATACAAAAGGGGTATATATGCTGAATGTAGAAACAACAACTATTTTTGTGCAGCACTATATTTCATAATCAGTATTAGCCCTTTGTATGATATGTGTGATTCAACCTCTTGATTTTAGATAGAAATGAGTATAGTTCAGACCTAAGTGCCAGCACTCATCTGTAATGGTTTTGTCTCTTACAGTTATGATTATGACAATATTTCTACTTTGTCAGGTATGCTTCGACAGAAGGATCTTGAACAGGCCCAAATACTGGAAGAAAAAATGGCTTTGCAACAGAAATTATTGGCAGCAGCTGGCGTTGAGAACATACTGAATCCACCAAATTACACTAGTTTGATGTCAGAAGATACTGACAGTTCAGTGATATGGCAAGAAGTGAAGTCAGCAGTGCATGTAAGTATAATTATTGTATCAGTGCCCAAGAGCACTAAGATTACTTTGTTTTAATTCAGTTGTTCAGTCCTATGTTATAGTGAATTTTAAGTTTGCATCATAAAAGAAAAAATTATTTGCAATAAAACATGAAATATGTAAAAGCCTTATAAGTAAATGCACTTCATGTGCAAAAATGAACAAGTGGCAATTTCTTTGGCTTGATGTAATTTGATATGTGATGCAGTTTTCACTCTCCTGTACAGGAACTATTTATATCTGGAAGCCACTGATTATGTAGTACTTTGTCCCTTCAGGGGTCCTCTTTAATAAGGTTTTGCTTTTATTTCCTCATGCTCTTATTTTCTAAGTCATAATAGGACAATATATAGTAAGTAAGTTTAGAATTATTTTATAGTTTCACAAAAAGATTTGCTTAAAAATGTAAAACTTCACCTGTGTGAAGCATGACTCAGAATTTGTCTCAAGAAACATACATGGCTCTCCATCTTATTCAGCCTGTTGGCACTGCTGTTGTTGTTGACGAGCACTTTGGCTCTCCTCTTTGTGAATCAGATTTGTGTAAAATGGATGGTAAATTAATGGCATAAATTTCATGAGATTCGTGTATTTCATGTACGTAATATTTAGGGCTTAAGGTGGCTTCAAGGGAGTCTCTTTAGAAGCACAACTTATCTATGCTTCCCCTATAACTGTGGCCTTAGATTTAGTTGTTCAGAATATTTTATTCCGTTCAGTGACTGCTTATGAAACAGATAAAAAAATCTTCTTCTGCATGCTGTGTATCCCTTTCACGGCAGTTCTTAACTACCATACCAGGTGTCCAAATGTTTTGAAGTCTGTCTTTTCCATTCTTGCAACAGTTCAGTGTTTGAAGCTTTAGCAACTGCTGTTTGAGGATGTTCTGGGGCATACATTTCTTGCCGACACTCATATTTAGTTATGTCAGGGCTCCCATAATTCTGATCATACCTGTTCAGAGAATGTATATTCATTGAGTCCTTATAGTTAACTGATTAAACACCTGTATTGTTGTACAAAAATTGGGCAATAGTTATAGGCTGAAGGACATAAGATGAACAGCAACAAAAGTAAAATAAGGGTTATGGAAAGTAGTCAAATTAAATTAAGTGATGCTCAGGGAATTAGATGAAGAAATGAGATCCTAAAAGTAATAGATTAGTTTTGCTAATAGTGCAACAAAGTAACTGATGATGGCCAAAGTTAAGAGGATATGATACTCAGACCAGGAGTAGCCAAAAAGGCATTTCTGGAAAAGAGGAATTTGTTATCGTCAAATATAAATTTAAGTAGCAAGTGATCTTTTTTGAAGGTACTTGTGTGGAGTGTAGCCTGGTACACAAGTGAAATTATGGTGATAAAGAGTTCACACAAGAAAAAAATAGAAGCTCTTGAAATCCGGTGCTATAAAAGGATGCTGAAGATTGTATGGATAGAGCAAGTAACCAACAAAGAGTTACTGAATCACTGAATTGAAATGGAGAAAAAAATTATATGACAACTTACAATCCTGAGGCACGAAGTAATTAAGTGTGAGGGTAAAAACTGTAGGAGGAGACCAAGGCTTGTTACAATAAGCTGGTTAAAATAGATGAATGTTGCAGTAGTTAAACAGAAATTAAGAGGCTTACACAGAATTGACTCTTGGAGACCTTTATCAAACCAGCTGTAGTACTGAAGATCAGGGGAAGGCCTTTGATTGGCAAACTTTGTGTTCACTCTGTAATATTGCCTTTCGGTAATAGGTGGCAGTTATACAATGTAATAAAAATTTAAAAACACATCTTCCAGCATCAGCCACATGTATTTAAGGAAAGACTCAGAAAAATCAGTGGGACTTCACTTTCAAGGCTGTGTGGGTGTTGGCCAAGATTAATAGATTACCTATAGAGCCTTGGTTTTGATTTATGACTAGATTCGCTGACATTTTATGTGGTTTATTGAACATGTAACAGTGAGCTTCTAGTGTGTTAATAACCACTTTGATAGCAGGATATTCAGAGAAGTACCAAGCTTGCTGGCTATGACACTCAATTTCTGAATGTGCTGAGCTATTAACTTCCTCTGATGTGTTTTCCTAGGTGGAAAAGTTGCTGTTCCCTGCCAAGAAAACTGGACTGTATTCTTGGTAGGTGTTTGTTGTCATCTGAAGTCAGGCTGTTGTTTTGACATCACACTAGCATTTGAAATACCCAAAGGTAACAAACTTCTTGATATACACACCTTTGCTATTTCTCGAGGTTGAACCTCTTGTGTATCGGCCTGTTAAGTGACTTCAGCAGTCTAAGCAATTTGCAATACTTATTCAAGGGTAGGACCTGATAATTCAAATGCTTCATGGAGGATTTCTCTATGTGGCATGTTCTTGCGTATGATAACACAAATTGGTGAACCTGTATATGACGACTGACACTGATAACAGTGAAATGAGTATTTGTGACTGATGAAAGCACACAGTCAAGTTGCTGCAGTGTGTGCACAGAAGGGGGGGGGGGGGGGCCATGCGCGTGCACATGTACCTTTAATAGTACCATTTGCAATTCACATATTTCTATGTTACAGTGAATGAAGGTCTACTGCTTATACAGTAACTGAAATATATCCTGACCACACCGGGAAAAGAGTACTTCCTTACTATACACTTTCTGTACCATAACCGAGCGAGGTGGCGGAGTGGTTAGCACATTGGACTCCCACTCAGGAGTACAACAGTTCAAATCCCCGTCCAACCATCCAGATTTAGATTTTCCATGATTTCCCTAAATCACTCCGGGCAAATGCCTGGAGGGTTCCATTGAAAGGGCATGGCCGATTTCCTTCCCCATCCTTGACACAATCTGAGCTTGTGCTCCATCTCTAATGATCTTGATCACAATGGGACATTAAACCCAACTTTCCTTCCTTCCTTTACTGTAAATGATGTGAGGCTCTGTTTCATTTTGTACAGATTCCCAGTCCTCATAATCATCATACAATGCTGGGAATGCAGATATAACACCTGCAGGATGCTGTGGTGGTGAAGACAGCTTCTGATGGATGGTTAAATGTGCTTTCTGTTGCATAATAAAGTTTCACTCCTTCTTCCTTCTTCTACTGCACTTCTAGCTTTTATGTCCCACCATTGCAGTTGCCCAATTTGCTGCAGTTACTGTTGTAATTTTTGTTCTTACAAATACATTTGTCATTGCCAAGTCTTTAGAAATTACTAGTCCATTTCTCTGGTTACTCATTCATACACACTGTTCAGAATACCTCGTGGCCAATTTAATGTTGACCACAGCTGTGCTTAATTGCACAATAGCAGAATACCAGTAATTTAGAAGATTGGACACATTGTCCCTCAGTGCCGTGACAAGAATCTATTCACATCGAAAACCAGTCCATGACGAAGAGCTGTCAACAGTGCAATGACCAGTAATCACAGTAGGGTTCATGAGCAGAGTCTAAGTAATATAGCAGTGTTTTGTATGATAGAAACAGTCTTAGCAGATTGCATAGCTAGGCAGTATGCAAGCATAGTCCACAAGTGACTTGTAGTGCATTGGTTGCCTTCTTGTATCTGTGGTAAGAGGTGATTGGCCACACCCAGATGATGTAACATGGCCTATGAAAACATTCACCTCATTCTCAAGTAGAGGTGTGAGTGACTGCCCCCAGCTGCGTGGATATCACTGACAATGTGGTATCAGTAGCACTGCCAAAACCTAAACCTTCCATATTCTCTCAGGTGAGAATACTCAGGTACCTTTCGGGCGCTAAAGACTACACTGTTGAGCGCCCATAACACCATATCCGTATCCATCCTCCATCAGATACCATGGTATTTAAGTTGTTTTTATCTTTCAGGCTGTGGTTTTGTATTTTTTCTATATTCATACTATTGTAGAATTAACAAAGCAAATTTGTGAGGCATGGGGTAGTCGTAAAGAAAATAGAAGAAATGTATTACTGTGCAGCACATCTTAGATGAGAGTCAGCATGTCAGTCTACCATCCAGAGAACCCAATTTGAATTTCCAGTACTTCTAGGGATTGTTCCTTGTTCCATGGTTGGAGGGATAGAACAGGGTGCACTTAGCCTCCAAATGCCAGTTGAGAAGCTACTTTAATTACAGGTAATAGATGCAAGGTCTGGAAAGCTGACCACAGCTGATAGAGCATTCTGATAACCCCATGCCCCTCTGTACAACCTCCACGTGATGAAAGTGGGAGAAAATGATGTAGTAGCTGGTCGGTATTATAAGGTTACTGTTGGACTGAATACAATCTTTGTAAAGTAAAAAGTATTACTACTTAGAGTGAAACAACAGCTGAAAGTGAACAGTGCTGTGGAAAAAAAAAAAAAAAAAAAAATGTAATTGCATTGAAGCCTTTCAATTTGTCTGTGGTTTCCTAAATCCTCTCCTGGACACTGCCAAAATGATTCAATATACACAACTTTGTCTGACTTCTTCCCAAGTTCTTCTACGATATGAGAAAGTATTTAATCTGTAATAATCACACTATTGTATGAACTTTAAACTTAAACTCTTTAAAAAGAAAGTCACTGAAGCAAATAAGTTTTTATAACTTAGGCTTCAGTTTTGTCATGATATATAGCGTCCCAGGAGGAATTGTCAGTGTTCATGGACATGACAGGAAATATCATTCAAAGCAAAAAAAAAAAAATCTGGTAAACATGGGCTCTAAAATGCGTACATAAAGAGCTATGAGCAGTTGTTCAGTAGAAGAGATATGTTTCACATTAAAGATGAAGACCTGCTCATTGCTCTTAAGGTAGGCATTTTGGAGCCTATGTTTACTGGACTTTTTTGTTTCAAATGATTACTTAATACTGACAATTGCCCCTAGTACACCCTGAAGAAACAATTGCAGTGACACATTAAATGTTTCCTTCTGAAAGTTGTAGCCACATGTTTGGGTGCTGAATGAAGCATCTAGAATCAAACAGTACCAGTTGATGTACTGTGTACCATGTAAAACTGCAAACCTCATTGTCATTCTTTTACTTTCAAAGGTAAATACTAGACATTTAAGAGTAAACTGTGTTTATTCCAAATAGCCAAATAAAGTATTCTGTTTGCTATCTTGAGTTGAAGTGTTGTTTATGACCGCCCATACAATAAATACGATAGTTGTTTGCCACATTTGCGAAGAATATTGTTTAAGTCCTTGCTGGTGACCATGAATAGATTTTTTACAGTTTACCAAAATTGTTGTTGTTGTTGTGGTTTTCAGTCCTGAGACTGGTTTGATGGCTCCATTAAAATTCTGGATTACTCTATCAAAAAGGTCATAATGGATACCTTCTCTCTTTGTCCTGCAGATGAGCTATTTCTTTGTGTCTAATTCATTAAAAGATGGCAATTCCCAGATGCAAGTTTATGTATATACAACAACACAGCCCTCCAAAAGTATCCACATGCAGCTGAAGAGACTTTGTACTAAAGAAACTACAAAACTACGTAATAGCAGAAAAAATGTTCAGTATTCTACCCTAGTCCATATATTTTTGTATCTTCATCCAGAAGTTTATTACAGTCTACAGCTACATCCTTACTCTGCAAACCACTGTTAAACGTGTGGCAGAGGGTACTTTCCATTGCACCACACCAGGATTTCTTTCCTTCCCATTCCTGTATGCAGCTCAGGGGAAGTGACTGTTTAAATACCTCTGGCACATGCTGTGACCAGTTTAATATTGTCTTTTTGGTCCCTAAGGAAGTGAAATGTGGGGGACTGTAATGTCCTACTGGATTCCTCACTTACACAGGTTCTTGAACCTTTGCAAGCAGGTTTTCATAGGTTAGTTGACACCTATCTCCAAGGAACTTCCAGTTCAAGTTTTCCAGCATTTTCATGCCACTATCCTGTCAGTCCTGTTTGGTACAGATTCCACACACTTGAGCATTGTTCTAGGATGAATTGCACCAGTGTTTCATAAGCCTTCTTCTTTGCAGACTGACTGAATTTTCTCAGTACCTTATGAATGAACACAAGTCTTCCACCTGCTATGACTGAGCCTTTGTGATCATTCCATTTCACATTCCCAAAAATTGTTGCACTAAGGCATTTGAGTTGTCTGAATGTATAAGAGGCATTCAAAAAGAAACAAGCTGGAGGCATAATTACAGAAACCAGTATCTGTATGTTAGAAGTATTGACCCTGACTGTTGGGATACTTCTCCCTCTGTGACACAAGGCAGTGAATGGCTATCTCGTAAAATTCCTGGGGCTGCAATGTGAATCAGTTCTGCACATACATACAGCTGGACATCGTCGTCCGAGGTGAATCGTTTACCCTTCAGAGCCTTTTTGAGGGGACCAAAAATGGTGTAATCACAGGGGGAGAGGTCCGGACTGCATGGAGGGTGGCCAAGAACCTCCCATTTGAATTTCTGCAGGAGTGCCGCGACTGTATTGGCCGTATGAGGCTTTGCATTGTCACCCCACGGGTGAGATTGCCTGGTCATTTTGATTTGATCAGTTGGGTAAGGGTGGTTGAGGTTTGAGAGTAACACTGGGCATTCAGTGTTGTCCCTTGCTGCAGGAAGTGAATCAGGAGGAGGTCCAGCTGTATGTTCAGAACTGGATCACATCACAGCCCCAGGAATTTTATGAGACAGCCATTCACTGTCTTGTGTCACAGTGGGACAAGTGTCTTAACAGCCAGGGTCAATACTCCTAACATACAGGTACTTGTTTCTGAAATTATGCCTCTGGCTTATTTCTTTTTGAACGCCCCTTATAATTAGGAATCACTGATATCACAGTCATATGATACTGTATTTTTGCATTTTGGAAATGCACAATTTTCAGTTTCTGAACATTTAAAGCAAGCTGCCTGTACTTGCACCAGTTTGAAATTTTATCAAGATCTGATTGAGTAATAATAATATTTTCTGGGCCAATAGGTCAGTACACAGCATGAACACCAATGATCCATACACACTTTCCTAGGGCACACATGAACTTACTTCTACATCTACCAATTACTCTCCATCCGGGCTGGCATACTGCTTACTTCCTTTCAAGAAATCATAAATCCAGTCAAATATTTCACTTGATACCCTGTATACTAATACTTCAGTTAATAAGATTTGTTGTTGTACTGAGTCGAGAGTTTTTCAGAAGTCAAGAAATACTGCATGCAGCTGATTGCCTTGATCCATAATTTTCATGGTGTTATGTGGGAAGAGCACAAGTTGAATTTGGCATGGTCAGTGTTTTCAGAACCTGTATTGGTCAGCATGGTGGAGGCCATTCCGTTAGACAACCTCATTATGTTTGAGCCCAGACTGTGCTCTAAGATTTCAGAAGAGAAGACTGTCGCTGATATGAAATTGTTTTATGAATCACTTCTGATATATTTCTAGTATATGAGTGAGACTTGTGCTGTCTTCCAACTGCAGGGCACACTTTTCTTTGTTCGAGTATCTGCAATGTATTGAAGCTAAAAGAGGGGATTACACAGCAACAAATTCTGTCTTGAATCTGACAGGGATTCCATCAGGCCTAGGAATTTTATGTAGTGCAGAAAATATGAAGTATAAATGACTGCTACGGCTAAGTAGCTGCAGTACACTGCTGCTAGACTTCTTTTTCCAAAATCGTGTTAATTTCTGTTTAATTGTCATATTACAAAAATCATTTGCAAATTCTTGATAATTAATGTTGTTCACTATCTTCATAAATGTCAAACAGTGGAAATTCCAGGTTGGAATATTAACATTATTACAAAAAGTATAGTTTGCTACCCGCCATAAAGATGACACGTTGAGTTGCAGACAGGCACAACAAAAATATTGTTACACATTGAGCTTTTGGCTGAACGAGGAGGGATAGTGTGGCTAGGATGATGTCTTGCAGAGCTTGCAGGGACTACAATGCAGCAGGACAGCATTTAGAGGCTGGGGGGAAAGGGGTGGGGGGGGGGGGGGGTTATATGACATGGGTGCTTTCACAAGTGGGATTTGCCTGTCACAGACTGGAGTATGAGGTGCTGAGCAGGTGGATTGGGTGGGTCTTGCACTTGGGTCTTCTGCAGGGATATGATCCCTGTGGTTAGGGGCTGGTTTTGGGAGTGTCATAGGGGTGGACTAGGATGTTGTGGAGGTTGACTGGGTGACGGAATGCTAATTTAGGATAGGTGGGAAAATTTTGGGTAGGATGTCCCTTATTTAAGGGAATATTGATAGATAACCAAAGCTCTGATGGAGGATGTGGTACATTTGTTCCACTCCAGAAAGATATAGTGTGATGAAGGGGATGCTCCTTCGTAGCTGTTTCTTGGATATGCTGGGGGATGGGGGTGTTTGGGGATATGTCATGGGAAATTTGTTTGCGAACTAGATCTGGGGGGTAGTGCCTGTCAATGAAGGTCTTTATGAAACCTTCAACATTCTGGACAAGGGAGTTTGTGTTGCTGCCATCCCCGAGTGACCAGGCTGTGTGGAAGGGATTCAGATGATCAGGATTATGAAGCAACTATTGAAATCAAGCATGTTACGTTTAGCTGCATGTTGTGGCACAGGGAGACCCACTTTGCTGGTGGTCACATTTTGGCAGTGGCCAGTCATCCTGGTGGACAGCTGGTTGGTGGACATACCAAACAAAAAAGCTGAGATATGATTGCGGCAGAGCTGCTATGTGACATGGCTGCTTTCACAAGTG